>NC_044980.1:132270117-132408686 GCF_008728515.1 Papio anubis | reverse complement strand
TGACCTCGTGATCCGCCTGCCCCGGCCTCCCAAAGTGCTGGGATTATAGACGTGAGCCACCACGCCCGGCCCTCATTTAGCATCTTTAAGTTCCACAGATAGGCTGCGCTCCTTCCTATTTCAGGCCTCTGGGGTGCTATTCTCCCAGCCTAGAACTGGGAACTCTTCCTTCCCACCCTATCTTCTTTGCCTGGCTCAATCCTATTGAACCCCTAACTCTCATCATCTTGGAGGATGGATGGTATGAGGTAGGATGGGGCATAGTCTGGTTTGGGGAACACCTAAGGGTGCAGAGGAGTTCAGCTGAAATATCACTTCCTCCAAGAAACCTTTCTTGTCAAACCCCTCCGTTTGACATCAGGGGCCCCATGTCCGTGTCCCCACAGTCTAGCTGTTCCCCTACATTATCGCCATTGTCTCACATCTGCCTCCTAGATGCTGGCCTTGTTCTCCCCAGTACTGGCCAGTTCTCTCCTCATGCCTGCTGCTCACTAACATGGGCTGATCTGAACTGCAGGCCTATGTCTTTTCCCGTTGGCTGACAGTCGCTGTCTGAAGCACTGTGTTGAGGAGGATTCTGAGGCTGCACACACATGCACACAGAAGCACCATGCCCGGCACAAAGTGAGCCATCAATACACGTCCGCTGCTAAATTAACACTGATGTTGCTATTGGGAGTTGGTTTTTAGGATCTGCACCCTCCGCTAACCTGTCCTTAGTCTCACATTTGTGGCAACCCAGGGTTGAGGAAGGGAACCAAAAAGGACTTCTGTTCTCAAATTACCTAAAGACACCTGCCTCCAACAGAAAGAATATCAACATGGAGTCAGGAGTCCTGAGTTTGAGACTGGCACTGCCCTGCTGACTTGCTTAGGGGACTGATTCTGACTCTGGGTCTCAGTATTTTCACCTATAAAACAGGAATAGTTCTCACCTTACAGGGAGCTGTAAGGACCAACTTCAAAAATCCAGAGGCAGGTCGAGCGCAGTGGCTCACGCCTGTAATCCCAGCACTTTGGAAGGAGGTAAGTGGATCACCTGAGGCCATGAGTTCGAGACCAGCCTGGCCAACATGGTGAAACCCCATTTCCACTAAAAATACAAAAATTAGCCAGGCGTGATGGTGGGCACCTGTAATCCCAGCTACTCGGGAGGGAGGCTGAGGCAGGAGAATCACTTGAACCTGGGAGGTGTCGCAGTCCAGCCCAGGTGACAAGAGTGAAACTCCATCTCAAAAAAAATCAAAAACAAAAAACAATTGTACAGGCGCGGTGGCTCACACCTGTAATCCCAGCACTTTGGGAAGCTGGGGCAGGTGAATCACGAGGTCAGGAGTTCAAGACCAGCCTGGCCAAGATGGTGAAACCTTGTCTCTACTAAAAATACAAAAAATTAGCCAGAAGTGGTGACGAGCGCCTATAATCCCAGCTACTCGGAGGCTGAGGCAGATAATTGCTTGAACCCGGGAGGGGGAGATTGCAGTGAGCCGAGATCTCACTGCACTCCAGCCTGGGCAACAGAGCAAGACTCCATCTCAAAAAAAAAAAAAAAAATACATCCAGACACAGGGGCCTGGTTCACCTTGACAAAGAACACTCCTCAGCCTACACCTCTGAGGACTGGGTATAGGCTCAGAGGGTGGGGACCCCAGAACTAGGGCCATTACCAGCCATGGTAGAGTCCTTACTCCTAGGCCCCCACCCTGAGATCCCTGTCTTCACACAATTGTAGGGCCTACTGTGAAACCTTTTTTTTCTTTAGAGACAAGGTCTCACTGTCACCCTGGCTGGAGGGCAGTAGCACAATCACAGCTCACTGCAGCCTGGACCTCCCAGACTCAAGAGCTCCTCCCACCTCAGCCTCCCAAGTAACTGGGACTACCATGCCCAGCTAATTTTTGTAATTTTTGTAAAGACAGGGTCTCCCAGGTTGGTCTTGAACTCCTAGGCTCAAACTACCCTTCTGCCTTGGCCTCCCAAAGTGCTGAGATTATAGGCGTGAGTCACTCACTGTGCCCAGCCAGTAAAATCTTCAGAGCAGGGTCAAACCTCCACTCTCTCGCTCTCCAGCTGTGTGATACTGGGCAAGTCCACCTCACTGGATCTGTTTCTTCATTTATTTATTTATTTTTGACACAGGGCCTTATGCCGTCACCCAGCCTGGAGTGGTGGCACACTCACAGCTCACTGAAGCCTTGACCTCCTGAGCTCCAGCGATCCTCTCACCTCGGCCTCCCTAGTAGCTGGGACTACCGGCGTGTACTACCACGCCGGGCTAATTTTGTTATTTTTTGTAGAAACAAAGTTTCACCATTGTATTAGTCTGTTTTCACATGGCTGATAAAGATATACCCGAAACTGGCAGGGCACGGTAGCTCACACCTGTAATCCAAGCACTTTGGGAGACCGAAGCAAGTGGATCACGAGGTCAGGAGATCAAGACCATCCTGGCTAACATGGTGAAACCCCGTCTCTACTAAAAATACAAAAAACTTAGCCAGGCATGGTGGTGGGCACCTGTAGTCTCAGCTACTCAGGAGGCTGAGGCAGGAGAATGGCGTGAACCCAGGAGGTGGAGCTTGCAGTGAGCCGAGATTGCGCGACTGCATGCCAGCCTGGGCGACAGAGTGAGACTCCGTCTCAAAAAAGGCATACCTGGAGCTGGGAACAAAAACAGGTTTACAGGGCTGGGCCGATTGGCTCAAGCCTGTAATCCCAGCACTTTGGGGCGGTGGTGTGGATCCGCGAGGTCAGGAGGTCGAGACCATCCTGGCTAACATGGGTGAAACCCGTCTCTGCTAAAAAATACAAAAACAGCAGTGGTGGGCTGAGCGCCTGTAGTCAACTACTTGGGAGCAGGGCAGGAGGAATGCGTGAACCTGGGAGGCCGGAGCTGCAGTGAGCGAGATCAGCGCCACTGCCTCAACCCTGGGTGACACAAGCGAGACTCAGTCTCAAAAAAAAAAAAAAAAAAAAAAAAAAAATTAAAAAACAGGTTTATTGGACTTACAGTTCCACATGGCTGGGGAGGCCTCAGAATCATGGTGGGAGGTGAAAAGCACTTCTTACATGACGTTGGCAAGAGAAAAATGAGAATAAGCAAAAGTGGAGACCCCTGATAAACCCATCAGATCTTATGAGACTTATTCACTATCACAAGAATAGCACAGAAAGGCGGGCTGTGGTGAGGCTCCGCCTGCTGTCAGCCTTTTGGTGGCCGGGTGGATCACGAGGTCGGGGAGATCAGAGACCATCCACAGCTAACACGGTGAAACCCGTCTCTACTAAAATACAAAAAATTAGCCCGAGGCCCGAGGTGGCCCGAGCAGCCTGTAGTCCCAGCTACTCTGGGAGGCTGAGGCAGGAGAATGGGTGTGAACCGGGGAGGCGGAGCTTGCAGTGGCCGAGATCGTGCCTGCATTCCAGCCTGGGCAACAAAGCAAGACTCTGTCTCACAAAAAAAAAAAAAAAAAAAAGAATAGCACAGAAAGACCAGACCCTACGATTCAATTACCTCCCACTGGGTCCCTCCCACAACAGGTGGAAATTATGGGAGACACAATTCAAGTTGAGATTTGGGTGGGGACACAGCCAAACCATATGATTCCAACCCTGGCTCCCCCAAATCTCATGTCCTCACATTTCAAAACCAATCATGCCTTCCCAACAGTCCCCCAAAGTCTTTTTTTTTCCTTCTTTATTTTTTGAGATGGGGCCTCGCTGTGTTGCTCAGGCTGGAGTGCAGTGGCATGATCTCCACTCACTGCAAGCTCTGCCCCCCAGGCTCACGCCATTCTCCTGCCTCAACCTCAATGTAACTGGGACTGGAATATACCATAGCCCGACCAATTCTCTGCATTTTTGGTAGAGGCGATTCATTCCCAGTGTTGCTTCAGGATAATCTCAATGGAAGCCGCAAGTGATCCTCCGTCCTAGGCTTCAAAATGCTGGGACCACAGAGTGTGAGCCACCAGCACAAAGATCTTACTCATTTTACCATTAGCCCAAAAAGTCCACAGTCCAAAGTCTCATCTGAGACAAGGCAAAGTCCACTTCCACCTGAGCCTATAAAATCAAAAGCAAGCAGGTGGGCTTAGCACCTGTAATCAGCACTTTGGGGAGGCCAGGGTGGGTGGGTCATTTGAAGTCCAGGAATTTGAGACCAGCCTGGCCAACATGGGTGAAACTCTGCCTCTACTAAAACTACAAAATTGGCTGGGCGTTGGTGGCATCACGCCTGTGAGGTCCCAGCTACTTAGCAGGGCTGAGGCAGGAGAAGCACTTGATTTTTTTTTTTTTTTTGAGGCGGAGTCTAAACCACCCATTGCCAGGCTGGAGTGCGTGGCGGTCAGCTCACTGCAGCTCTGCCTCCCAGGTTCCGCGCCGACCCTGCCTCAACCTCCCGGTAGCTGGGATTGCAAGCGCCATCCGCCCGGCTAATTTTTTGTATTTTTTAGTAGAGGCGGGGCTCTGATGCTCAGGATGTCTCGATCTCTGACACCTCTAAATGATCGCCGTCAAACCTCCCAAGAATGCTGGTCCCAAACTTAACCACCCTTTTAACTGGGAGAATCACTTGAACCTGGGAGTGGAGGCTGCAGTGAGCTGGTCATGCCACCCACGCTCCAGCCTGGGCAACAGTGAGACTCTGTGCCAAAAAAAGCCAGGTGTGGTGGCTCACGCTTGTAATCCCAGCATTTGGGAGGCCAAGGCAGGTTAATCACCTGAGGTCAGGAGTTTGAGACCAGCCTGGCCAATATGGTGAAATTCCATCTCTACTAAAATAAAATCAGCGAGTGGTGGCACGCGAGTCCCAGCTACTCGGGAGGTTGAAGACAGGAGAATGGCGAACCCTGGGAGGCAGAGGTTGCAGTGAGCCAAGATCCTTACCACTGCATTCCAGTGGGTGACAGAGTGGGGCGCTCCATGCCAAAAACAAAAACTAAAGCAAGCTAGTTACTTCCTACATACAATGGGGGTACAGGTATTGGGTAAATATAGCCATTCCGAATGGGAGAAATTGGCCAAAACAAAGGGGTTATAGGCCCCATGCAAGTTCAAAATCCAGCGGGGCAGTCAAATTTTAAAGCTTCAAAATGGTCTCCTTTGACTCCAGGTCTCACATCCAGGTCACACTGATGCAAGAGGTAGATTCCCATGGTCTTGGGCAGCTCCGCCCCTGTAGCTTTGCAGGGTACAGCTTCCCTCCTCGCTGCTTTCACGGGCTGGTGTTGAGTGTCTGCAGCTTTTCCAGGCGCATGGTGCAAGCTGTTGGTGGATCTACCATCCTGGGGTCTGGAGGGTGGTGGCCATCTTCTCACAACTCCACTAGGCAGTGCCCCAGCTGAGACTCTGTGTGGGGGCTCTGACCCCACATTTCCCTTTCACACTGCCCTAGCAGAGGTCCTCCATGACAGCCCTGTCCCTGTAGCAATTTTTGCCTGGGCATCCAGGACTTTCCATACATCTTCTGAAATCTAGGTGGAGGTTCCAAAACCTCAATTCTTGACTTCTGTGCATCTGCAAGTTCAACATAACGTGGAAGCTGCCAAGGCTTGGGGTTTCCACCCTCTGAAGCCAAAGTCCATTATGTATATTGGCCCCTTTCAACCACGGCTGGAGCAGCTGGAACACAGGGCACCAAATCCCTAGGCTGCACACAGCATGGGGACCCTGGGTCCAGCCCATGAAACAACTTTTTTCTCCTGGGCCTCCGGGCCTGTGATGGGAGAGGCTGCCATGAAGGTCTCTGACATGGCCTGGAGACGTTTTCCCCATGGTCTTGGGGATTAACATTAGGCTCCTAACTACTTATGCAAATTTCTGCAGCCAGCTTGAATTTCTCCCCAGAAAAAGGGTTTTTCTTTTCTATCGCATAGTCAGGCTGCAAATTTTCCAAACTTTGCTCTGCTGCCCTTATAAGACTGAATGCCTTTAACAGCACCCAAGTCACCTCCTGAATGCTTTACTGCTTAGAACAGTCTTCTACCAGATACCCTAAATCATCTTTCTCAAGTTCAAAGTTCCATAAATCTCTAGGGCAGAGGCAAAATGCCACCAGTCTCTTTGCTAACACATAACAAGAGGCCAGGCACAGTGGCTCAAGCCTGTAATCCCAGTACTTTGGGAGGCCAAGGTGGGCAGATCACAAGGTCAGGAGATTGAGACCATCCTGGCCAACATGGTAAAACCTCGTCTCTACTAAAAATACAAAAATTAGCTAGGCGTAGTGGTGTGCGCCTATAGTCCTAGCTACTCAGAAGGCTGAGGCAGGGGAATCACTTGAACTCAGGAGGCAGAGAGAGGTTGCAGTGAGCCGAGATTGCGCCACTGCACTCTAGCCTGGTGACAGAGTGAGACTCTATCTTAAAAAAAAAAAAAAAAAAAAAAGGCCACATACGGTGGCTCACGCCTGTAATCCCAGCACTTTGGGAGGCCGAGGCAGGAAGATCACGAGGTCAGGAGATTGAGACCATCCTGGCTAACACAATGAAATCTTGTCTCTACTAAAAATATGAAAAGTTAACCGAGTGTGGTGGTGAGCGCCTGTAGGCCCAGCTACTCAGGAGGCTGAGGCAGAAGAATGGCAGGAACCCAGGAGGCAGAGCTTGCAGTGAGCAGAGATTGCACCACTACTCCAGCCTGGGCCATAGAGTGAGACTCCATCTCAAAAAAAAAAAAACAACAAAAAACCCAGGTGTGGTGGCTCACACCTGTAATCCCAGCACTTTGGAAGGCCAAGGTGGGCAGATCACCTGAGATCAGGAGTTCAAGACCAGCCCAGCCAACATGGCAAAACTCCGTCTCTACTAAAAATACAAAAATTAGCCAGGCATGGTGGTTGGCACCTGTAATCCCAGCTACTTGGGAGGAGAATCACTTGAACCTGGAAGGCAGAGTTTGCAGTAAGCCCAGATCATGCCATTGCACTCCAGCCTGAGTGACAGAGCAAATCTCTGTCTCAAAAAAAAAAAATTAATTGGCTGGGCGCGGTGGCTCATGCCTGTAATCCCAGGACTTTGGGAGGCCGAGATGGGCGGATCATGAAGTCAGGAGATCAAAACCATCCTGGCTAACCCAGTGAAACCCCATCTCTACTAAAAAATACAAAAATTAGGCGGGCGAGATGGTGGGCGCCTGTAGTCCCAGCTACTCGGGAGGCTGAGGCAGGAGAATGGTGGGAACCCGGGAGGCGGAGGTTGCAGTGAGCTGAGATCCGGCCACTGCACTCCAGCCTGGGCGACAGAGCGAGACTCCATCTAAAAAAAAAAAAAAAATTAAATAAATAAATAAATAAATAATGAGAGTCACCTTTACTCCAGTTCCCAACAAGTTCCTCATGGCCATCTGAGACCACCTCAGCCTGGACCTTATTGTCCATATCGTTATCAGCATTTTGGGCAAAGCCATTTGACAAGTTTCTAGGAAGTTCTAAACATTCTCTCATTTTCCTGTCTTCTTCTGAGCCCTCCAAACTGTTCCAACTTCTGCCTGTTACCCAGTTCCAAAGTTGCTTCCACTTTTTTTGGTATCTTTTCAGCAACACCCCACTCCTGGTACCAATTTACTGTATTCGTCCGTTTTCATACTGTTGATAAAGACATACCTGAAACTGGGAATAAACAAAGATTTAATTGAAATTACAGTTCCACATGGCTGAGGAGGCCTCAGAATCATGGTGAGAGGTGAAAGGCACTTCTTATATGGTAGCAGCAAGAGAAAGATGAGGAAGAAGCAAAAACAGAAATCCCTGATAAATCCATCAGATCTCATGATACTTATTCACTATCACAAAAATAGCACAGGAAAGACCAGCCCCCATGATTCAATTACCTCCCTCTGGGTCCCTCCCACAACACATGGGAATTACGGAGATACAATTCAAGTTGAGATTTGGGTGGGGACACAGCCAAATCATATCAACCATGTTGTTCAGACTGGTCTTGAACTCCTGAGCTCAAGTTATCCACCCACCTCAGCCTCCCAAAGTGTTGCGATTACAGGGGTGAGCCAAATGGTTTGCAGTGAGCCAAGATTGCACCACTGCACTCCAGCCTGGGCGACAAACCAAGACAAAAAAAAAATAAAAATAAAAATTAGCCAGGTGTGGTGGCACACGTCTGTAGTTCCAGCTACTCTGGAGGTTGAGGGGGAAGAATCACTTGAACCACTTGAGAATCACTTGAGAGGGGAGGTCACAGGGAGTTGAGATCACACCACTGCACCCCAGCCTGGGCAACAGAGTGAGACTCAATCTCAGAAAAAAAAAAAAAAATGATTAACTGAGATAATTGGGTAAAGCATGCACTTAGCATTTGACTTGAGGTCTAGTTAAGTGCCCAGTAAATATTACCAATAATAATAATCATCATTGTCATCATCATCCCCCTGAATGCTGTGGCTATGCACAGTTTAAGATATCCATGTTGATCCTGGTCCTTGGTCCTTCCACATCATAACTCCTGGAACCCTCACAGATGACTACACTGTCATCCCCACTTCCCAGATGAGCAAAGTGAGGCTTAGAGAGTCTGGGGCTTTTCAGACTGAAAAATTCCAGAAGACAGAGGCCTTCCCTCCCAAACCTGTGCTCCTCTTAGAACTGAGGCTGTGTCTCCCCATCAGACTAGGTGTTTTGCCTCCCTCCTTTGCCAGGGCTCTTTTTTAGGCCTCCAGCTAAGCTCAGAGGAGAAGAGGGGTGAGGTCCAGCCTCCCTGCCTCCTGTGTGGCACAAGGAGAGGTTCAGGCTATGGACAAAGGTCAGCACAGGCCTGCCTGGTCTTAGCTGTCCCAGTTGATGCAGGGAGGCCTCATGACTGCCCCTATCCACCTCCAAAATGTCTCCAGCTTCCCACCTGAATAGGCTAAGCCTTTGAAATGAGGCTGCAGCACTGGAGATGATGGCTAGTGGTGGGGTAGGGGGGAGTCAGCAGCTCCCTGGCCCCCCATGTCCCCCTCTAGGCACTCCTATCAGTATTGGCTGGTCAGCATTGGCCACCACAGCCCTGGGGGATGGCTCTGGGTGCCCACGCCATGACAGAAGAAGTATAAAAGCTTCCAGCGCACCAGCAAGCCAGGGTGAATAGGGGCCAACTCCTTCATGCAAGCAGGCTCTAGATGCCCACCTGCTAGCAGGAAATAATAGCATCAGATAGCAACCACCAGGACACACACACATACACACACACCAAACTCTGCACCACTTAGTAGAGTGATACCATGGGCCCTGGCATTCCAGACTCAGGATCAAATCCTGTTTACACTACTTCCCAGTTGTGCAAACTTGGGTAGTATTATGGGTTGAATTGGGTACCTCCAAAAATTCATAAGTTAAAGTCTTTAATAAGCCTTCAGTATCTCAGAATGTGACCTTACTTGGGAATAGAGTCTTTACAGATAAATTCAAGTTAAAATGAGGTCTTTGGCCAGGCGCAGTGGCTCACGCCTGTAATCCCAGCACTTTGGGAGGCTGAGGCGGGCGGATCACCTGAGGTCAGGAGTTTGAGACCAGCCTGACTAACATGGTGAAACCCTGTATCTACCAAAAATCCTGGGCAACAAGAGTGAAACTGCGTTTCCAAAAAAAAAAAAAAGCTGGGAGCAGTGGCTCTCGCCTGTAATCCCAGGACTTTGGGAGGCCAAAGCAGGTGGATCACCTGAGGTCAGGAGTTCAAGACCAGCCTGGCCAACATGGTGAAAGCCCATCTCTACTAAAAATACAAAAATTACCCTGGCGTGGTGGTAGGAGCCTGTAATCCCAGCTACTCAGGAGGCTGAGGCAGGAGAATTGCTTGAACCCAGGAGACGGAGGTTGCAGTGTGCCGAGACCGTACCATTGCACTCTAGCCTCGGCAACATAGAGAGACTGTGTCTCAAAAAAAAGAGGTCTTTGGGGTGGGCCCTAATCAATATGACCGGTGTCCTCATAAGCAGGGGTAGTTTGGAAACAGATATGCACAGAGGTTAGACAAGGTGAAGAGACGAAGAGACGCAGGGAGAAGGTGGCCATCTACAAGCCAAGGAAAAAGGCCTGAACAGATCCTTCCTTCACAGTCCTCAGAAAGGGTCCTCCCAAGACCTTGAATTTGGACATCTGGTTTCCAGAACTGTAAGCCACCCAGTCTGGGGGATTTTGTTATGCGAGCCCTAGCAAGCCGATACAGGCAATGACTGTTTCTTGCAGCCTCAGCTCCCAAACGCCTAAGCAGAAATTATAAGAGTACTTGCCTCGGTTGGACATGGTGGCTCACGCCTGTAATTCCAGCACTTTGAGAGGTGGAGGTGGGTGGATCACAAGGTCAGGAGATTGAGACCATCTTGGCCAACATGGTGAAACCCCGTCTCTACTAAAATACAAAAAATTAGCTGGGCGCAGTGGCGCGTGCCTGTAATCCCAGCTACTTGGGAGGCTGAGGCAGGAGAATCTCTTGAACCTGGGAGGCGAAGGCTGCAGTGAGCTGAGATCGCCCCACTGCACTCCAGCCTGGTGACAGAGTAAGACTCTATCTCAAAAAAAAAAAAAAAAAAAAAAAAAAAAAGGCCGGGCGCGGTGTCTCACGCCTATAATCCCAGCACTTTGGGAGGCCGTGGATCACGAGGTCAGGAGATTGAGATCATCCCAACTAACACGGTGAAACCCTGTCTCTACGAAAAATACAAAAAATTGGCCAGGCGTGGTGGCAGCGCTTGTAGTCCCAGCTACTCAGGAGGCTGACGCAGGAGAATGGCGTGAACCCAGGAGGAGGAGCTTGCAGTGAACCGAGATCGCGCCACTGCACTCCAGCCTAGGCGACAGAGCGAGACTCCGTCTCAAAAAGAAAAAAAGAAAGAAAAAAATTCCAAAAACAAGTACTTGCCTCATAAGTTGCTATGAGGCTGAGATGAGATGGTACTGGTAGCACAGGGTTAGGCACATAGCACCTACTCAATAAATGGGGGTGGCATTTACTATTATGGTTATTATTCACCATAGATTACTCATTTCTATATACACTTATACAATTACTCATATATTCCAAACAATACTGTATTGTTTACCTCCCAAGTACCAAGCATGTGAGCCTTGAGGTTGAACAAACCTCTCTTATCTTGGGGGACTTGACAATGAACAAAGATAGTGCTATTCTCATGGGAGATACAGTTTACATACACACGAATTGGCTGATGGAAGAACAAATGGCTGTAGGTTTGCCCATGCGTGTGCATTTGTTACTGTGGGTGTACATGGTGTTAATGTATGCATGGGTGCATCAGAGTGCCCGTGTGCAAGTTAGTATGTGTGCATCTGGTTATCCAAGTGTGTACCTGTGTGTACTTGTGCATGCATAAGCATACATGTGTGTTGTACATGTGGTGGTATACCACGTGTGCACATGTACGTTAGCATGTACCTGAATGTACACGTGGGGGCATGAGAACATATGGGCCAGTATGAATCTGGGTCAGTGTGGCGAGCATGGGCAGATGTGCAAGCATGCGTGAGAAGAGTAGAGTCCAAAGCTGGTGCCCTTTGCTGCCTACAGCCCAAGAAGGAGCTCTATGAGGTCATCTCAGCCTCAGCCACCTGGCAGCCTCAAGTGGACAGACACCCCTTCCCCAAGTCAAGTTAGAATGCTTCCATGCCAGGCCGGGCGCCGTGGCTCACGCCTGTAATCCTAGCACTTTGGGAGGCCGAGGTGGGTGGATTGCCTAAGCTCAGGAGTTCAAGACCAGTCTGGGAAACTCGGTGAAACCCCGTCTCTACTAAAATACAAAAAAATTAGCCAGGTGTGATGGTGTGTGCCTGTAATCCCAGCTACGCGGGAGGCTAGACAGGACAATCTCTTGAACCCGGGAGGCGGAGGTTGCAGTGAGCTGAGATCGCAAGATTGCACTCCAGCCTGGGCGACAGAGTGAGACTCCGTCTCAAAAAACAAAGAAAAGAAAAAGAAAAAAGAATGCTCCCATGCCAAGGCATCTGCCCCAGGATCCTCCCCAGTGTGTAGCCTTGGTTTTCAGTTAGTCCTTCCTGTATTCTGAAACCAGCAGTCCCAAATATCCTGAATGAAACAGATATCAGCCCTAGATTCCAGGCACACATTCGTACTATGTCCTTACTCAGCTCCCCTCAATCTATCTTTCCAAAGAGGGAAGTGGGATTCCACTTTCCAAAGGCTGCTCCAATTTGGGTGTCCTATTCCTGCACCCTACATGCTCAACATTAACACTCCCAGTTCCCCTACCACCTAGGGTGCAGGGGCCTAATTTACCCAGGCGCTTGTACCACCATCACAGAATCTGATGCTTCATAGAGAAGGGAGGCTGGGGCCGGGCGCGGTGGCTCAAGCCTGTAATCCTTTTTTCAGCACTTTGGGAGGCTTCTAGACGGGCGGATCGTCAGATCGAGACCATCCCATAACATGGTGAAACCCCAATCTCTACTAAAAAAATTACAAAAACTAAGAAATGGGCGAGGTGGCGGGTGCCTGTAGTCCCAGCTACTCGGGAGGCTGAGGCAGGAGAATGGCATGAACCCGAGGCGGAGCCTTGCAGTGAGCTGAGATCTGGCCACTGCAGTCCAGCCTGGGTGACAAAGCAAGACTCCGTCTCAAAAAAAAAAAAGAGAAGGGAGGCTGGATATGGGTCTAGGAGGAGCAAGCCCTCAAGTACTAGCCAAGCCAATGCCCAGTGGGCATCTGTAGCTCCAAGTGGGAGCTGTGAGGGACACCTGGCAGAAAGAGAGACCCCATGCACTAGGGGCTTCTTTGGGGGTAGGGAGTGGAGAACCACAGATGAGACCATACCCAGGGGACTGACCCCTACCCCACGCTCACTCTCCCCTGACCAGGACCTGGTGGACCCCTAAAGGATGAGACTAGGAGAACCAGAGACGTTTGGGCCAGACTGTCCTCTACCCCAAAACTAAAGTCTGAACTACAAATCTGAGTTCCAACAGTTTTAATAGTGATGACAATGACAGAAGCTCACATGTATCATGCAGTTACTAAGTACCTGGACCTACATTCAGCACTTTCCATGCACTGTCCCATAGAAGCCACACATTGTTTTGGTGGGGTTAGGGACCATCAGTGTTACCACCATTTTAAAACTGAGACAACCAAGGCTCAGTTTGGGTCATCTGCCCTCCAGCATGCAGTCAATTAGTGGTAGAGCCAGGATTTAAGCTTGGTCCTCCTGAGTCCAGAGCCCACACTCTCAACCACCAAGTTCCTACCTTACTAAGTGATCCCTCTCTCAATCTCCCATTGTTCAGTGACTTGCTAAACCCCATCACCTCCGATTTCTGTGGGACTCCCAGCATGCCTCTCAGTGAGGGTGGGGGCCTTCCCTCAGGTCTCCTGAGGTGTGCAGATCACAGGACCACTTCAGACCCACTAAATCAGACTCTCCACACTGGCCTGCCCCCTCCTCCTCACATCTGTGTGCTCACAAGGACAAGTGGTCTGCTGTGCACCAGGATTTGAGAATTCCTGGGGTGGTGGGATCCCTTGGCCAGAAGGAAGTTAGGAAAAGGTGAAATGTACCCTCTCCCCCAAGCCCTCCTGGAGAAACTTCAGGTCAGAAGACTGAGGATGCCCTGAGGCCTGGCTACCATTCCTTCCTCGTCAAATGGGCAACATTAGGGGGGAGACGATCCATGAATTCCAGAGGTGTTGCCAATTATGGGGGTGGGGAGAAGGAAATGAGTTCTGCCCAATCACCTCCCTGCTATCCCCGAGCCAGAGGGGCACAGATCCTCCCCTTTAATCCCCCCCCATCTCCCTCGCCCCGCCCCCGCCAAACTTGAGTGGGGTGGGAGCAACCAGCACGGTTTAGGGGAGTGGGCCATGTCGGGCTAGAGACAGGAAGGTGGGAGCCCCTCATAGACAAAGACTGACCCCAGCCAGGCCGGCTGGCCAGCCAGCCCATCCCCACCCCCCTGCGGCAGGCAGCTTGGCAGGGCTGAGCGCCAGCTCCTCGCTCCAAACCGAGTTCCCGCCGAGCGTGCTTAATGCAGCGGCAGTGACATTTCTGCCTTCAGAGGCAAAAACAGGAACCCGGCCATTTTGACGAACGGCGCCCAGAGCGCTGGCGGGAGACAAGGAGGGTCAGGTTCTGACTCCTGCACCCGGCTGCCCTAACGGGCTCACCCCTGCCCAGGCCCAGGGATCAAGCCAGAGAGAGGGTCACGAAACCAGGGTCACCAGACCGACAGGGAAGGTGCTATAGAATCCCCACCCTCTTGTATAGGTGGGGAAACTGAGGCCACAGCGCTGACACTAGCCAGATGCACAGAAGGCAAACGGAAGGATTAAGAAAGTCCCAGAAGGATGCCTTGAGGAATGTCGGGTAGGCGCGCTGGTCTGAGGAGCTAAAAGGCTGACTCCAGCCCGCCACAATAGCCCACTCCAAAGGAGTCTGCACACCTGGAACCCCCCGCTCCGGCGCGCACTCATGAGGGCGCTCCCAGAGCCTCTAACCCTCCAAGCAGCGAGAGGGTTAAACTTCCTCGCAGTACTTGCCGCAGTAAGTGGAAAGGAAAGAAGTGTCAACTCTGTTCTCACCACAGCGGGGCTGTCGGATGGCACCTCCCCCCGCCCCGCGCACCCCGCCCGGCCTGCTCCCCCGCCCTCCCCTCGGAGCGCGCGCACACACACCTCCCACCGCTTTGCCCAAATTATTTTCGATCCCGGGAGACTCCGGATGCCAGACGCGCTCGGCGGCGGCGGCGGCGGCGGCGGCCGCGCCTGATTCATTGCGCCAAAGCTGCAGATGCGACCTCCCGCCTGCGCCCCGTGCCCCGGCCCGCGCTGGGCTGCGCGCGCGCCTGGAGAGATGGGGGCCAATTTGTAGGCGCTTCCCCCCACAAAAGAGGCGGGTCCTGGCCCCCCGGGGCTCGGTCCCCCTGTCTCCAGCTCCCTGGGCTGCGCTAATTAGCTTCCTCAGGGGGCGCCACGCGGCGTGAGGGGCGGCAATTTCCCGGCTGGGCTGCGGGGGAAGCGCTCCCGCCGCCTGGGAAGGTGAAATGGGAAACTCGATTCAAAGAGAGCTTTCCTCCCCCCTCCCGCCAAGCGCCGTAGAAAACGGGTTTGAAATTCCTCCTCCTTTTTTTTTTTTTTTTTTATTTATAGTGCACGGTCTCCATGGCAACCGCGGAGGAGGTCACGGTAGCTGGGCCCCCGCGCGTCACCCCGCGCCTCGCCGGCTGCAGGCGCCGGGATTGCGGCCTCCCAGGCGCCGCGGCCCGCGTGGACTCAGCTCCGAGTTCTCCGCCCCCGCTCCGCCCTGCTCGCAGCTCAGGCCCCAGCCATATGACTGCCAGGTCCCAACGGCGAATGGCGCACCTGGGCACCAGTGCGCTAGGCTATACCTCTGTCCCCGGGCTCTGACACGCGGGACTGCGCCACGAAACACGTGCCCAACCTCAAGACGAGAACACGTGCGGCAAGACGCCGCCAAGGGGCTGTCTGCATTCGTGGATGCCCTGGGTAATCGACCTATATTGGCGCACAACTGCAGAGCTCTTGCTAAGACGTGACCAACCGAGGCTAACAACGCTGGCTTTGGAGTCACAGCCGAGCCCCACCTCGATAACTTACTAGCTGTGTGACTTCGGCCAAGTCACCACCTCTCTGCGCCTCAGCTTGCTCATCAGCAAAATGGAATTGTGAGGCCTAATTGATACAAAATACGTTCAACGCTTATCATGGTGTTTGGCACGTGGTTCTGAAAATCTGTGGTTGGAATTATTTCTTCTTGGCTGTGAAAGCCAAGGCCCCAAAGACTTCGATTAGGGGCGCACGCTTAGCCCGGAGGCTAGGAGTTCCGCTTCGGGAGCTCCCCAGCACCTCAGCCTAGGCGCACAGGCAGCTAGCGGGAGGCCCGTGCGGGCTGCTTAGGGACTGGGACCGCCTGGGGCGCGGCGGGCGGGGTTGCAGTCTCCAGAGCTCGCCACGTCCGCACCCGGAACCCTGGAAACGGGGCTCCCAGAGGCTCCCCAGCTACCATCCCCCCGCCCCCCCGCCCACCGCCAGTCCCAGCACCATTAGCAACAGGCCTGCCCGCCCGCCCTCCCAGGCTGAGGCCGCACCTGACCCACCGGATGGCGGCTTCTGGGCCGAGCCATGCCCCCCAGCGTGCACACTTCCTCCCGGACCCCCAGCGCCCCGTCGAGTGCACAGAGGGAGGGGATCGGGCCGCCCCCGCCCCGCCAGCTTCCCACAGCCTGAGCTGCCCGGAGCCGGGGAGGCAGGAAGTCTCAGAGCCGGGGCGTGGAGGCGGGGTGGGGGCAGGAAGTTGGGGGTGACTCTCCCAGAGACCCCAGACAAGGCCCCGGCGTGGGAGCGGGGTGGGCGGGCACGTAGGGATTAAGGGCGCCCCCCTCCTCTGTAGCCTTAGGCCATGTGACCCCGGCTGGAACACCCTGCAGGGTGAGGGCGAAGGCCGCTACCTCTGGCGACCCCCAGCAGCGCGCACAGGGAGGGAGGGGCCGCCTTTGTCTACTTTGCCGCAGAGGCAGCCCCCCACAACCCCTCCCCCCAGCGCCCCGCCGGGCCCTGCACAGCCCGGGTTTTCCATCCGGCCCGGCTCGGCTCGGCAGCTGTCAGGGGACCGAGCTGACCTTCGCGAGCAGGGAGTTTCAATTAGCCGCAGATCAGATAAGCGGGCGGGCCCGTCTCTCCGGGCACTGCGGGGGCTCAGCCCCGCCCCCGCCACGCCGCGCCAAACGCGCTCCAGATGGGAACAAAGATGAGGACGCAGCTCCACCTGCCTCCCCGGGGAAGGGAAGAGGAGGCCCCGCCGGGAGGAGCTTCCCACCAGGGGAAGGGGTCACACGCCCTGCCCTGCCCTGCCCGTCTGGGATTCCAGGGGCATGGGTCTGGCCAAGATGATCTTTGCGGTTCTGCTTGCCTCCTGCACTGAGGAGAGGTGCCTGCTGCACTGACCTCATCCCCAGGCGGGCGGCGTGCCCTCCCTCTCCCGGAGAGAGCGTTTTGCCATCTCTGATCTCATCCAGAGCCTCCCTGGGAGGCTGAGAGAAGGCAGAACCTAACAGAAAAAGGAAGCTGAGGCTGGGACTTCTTGATCCAGGTCACATCAAATACATATTGTTCAGATGTTTACTGAGTGCCTACTACGTGCTAGGCACTATTTAGACCATGAGAACACGAGAGCACAGTCTTGTCCCCAGCCTCTCAGAACTTGCGTTCTAGTGACGTTCAAGTAAACAAATAGTTGACCAAGATCACTTCAGAGAGCGTGAGGAGCCATGAGGACATTAAAATAGGTCATGTGAGACTGACTTCAGGGAGGGGTCCATATGAGCTATTGTCATCAGGGGAGGCCTCTGAGGAGAAGATATCTGAGCTGGGGCCTGAAAGACCAGGAAGAGCCAGCCAAGCAAAGGAGAGGGGGCAGAGCATGCCAGGCAGAGGGCACAGCCGGCACAGAGGCTCCAAAGCTGCAAAGGCTCCAAGTCTGCAAAGAATGTGCCTCTTGAAGGTGAGGGGAAGGCCTTTGTAAGCCCAAAGGGTATGCCTATAGGGCTGGGCCTTGCAGGCCCCCTGAGGGGTCAGGGTTTATGCAAAGTGCCATGGCAGCCTTCGGTGGGTTTTAAGCTGGGAGGTCTGACTTAAACTTTTTAAAGATCCCCCTGGCCACCCTGTAGACCAATGGAAGGCAAAGGATCAAGTAAGGAGACCTGGGAGGAGGGGCTGGGGGTTGGGATAGCAAGGGAAAGATGGTGGTGGAGAGGTTGCTGGCTTAGAGATATTTTGGCAGATGAATTGGATGTGTGGGTGAGGTAGGGTAATAGACGTGTGCTGAAACAGGCAGGATTTGAACCTAGGTCGGTCTTTGGGAGCATGGAGGCCCAGCTTAAGAGGTTAAGGGTAAAGCTATGGAGCAAGAAGCCAGGGTTGAAATGCTGGTACTGATATTCACTAGCTGAGTGACCTTGGGTAAACATCAATTTCCTTGGGTAGATCAGTTTCCTCAAGCATTTGAAAAGAAAAGGATGGGATCATAATCCAGATTGTCATTGTGAGGTTTAAGTATGATGTAAGGTGGAAGTGTTTAGCATAGAGCCTGGGAGGAGTAGGTGCTCTATAAATGTTGGCTGTTATTGTGGGGGTTGTTGCTGCTACACCCACCCCCACACACCTGCCTCTTAGTACCAGAACAGTCCTCAACACACAGCCTGGCCTTTCCACCCGACCTCTGGCTTTGTTTTCATTTGCTGAGGGTAGAAGCTCCTCCTCCCATCAACCACTGCTCCCCGCCAACCCCCACACCTTTGTTTGGAAGGCTGTTTGAGGGGGTGGAGGTCACTGGGAAGAGACCCACCCAGTCCTTGTTCACTAAACTGTCTACTGGGATCCTCCTCATCTCAGGACCCTAACTCTCCATCCTCTGGTTACCGTAGGAGTTGCTCAAAGGTCTCAAGGTGAGCCCTCCCCAACTGCCTTCCTGAAGAGTTGAGACCATTCAGTTATCACTCATTCAATCAGTTGAGTGGCCCTCCAGGGCCCAGGGTGGTGGTGGGGACAGACAAAAGCAAACGCAGGCCCCGCCCTCAGGCAGAGGCCTGTACTCTTTCCTGAATTGCAGTTAGTTATGGCATTTTAGGCTCTAGGAGCTGAAAGAGCTGAGCAGAGCAAGTAGAGGGGTGGGGGTGGAGGCCTAAATTACAACTCCCATTTATGGAAACTTTACCCAGGGCCAGGCACTTTGCTCTGGTCCATGAATGTCACACATACATGTCATCGAGTCCTTATAACCACCCCATCCACACCATGAGACTGGTACAATTTTTTGTTTTTGTTTTTCTGAGTTGCAGTCTCACTCTGTCACCCAGGCTGGAGTGCAGTGGCGCAATCTCGACTCACTGCAACCTCCACCTCCCAGGTTCAAGTGATTCTCCTGCCTCAGCCTCCCAAGTAGCTGGGACCACAGGCATGTACCACCATGCCCGGGCAATTTTTGTATTTTTAGTAGAGACGAGGTTTCACTATGTTGGCCAGGCTGGTCTTGAACTCCTGACCTCAGGTGATCCACCCGCCTCAGCCTCCCAAAGTGCTGGGATTACAGGCATGAGCCACTGCACCCAGCACAATCATTGTTCTTAATGTATGAGTAAATAAACAGAAACTTCCAGAGGTGATGTGTCTTGCCCAAGATCTACCATTAAGTGGTAGGGCTGGGAATCAAACCCAGGCCTGGCTGAAGCCAGAACAGGAGAATTGAGCCATTCTGCTATCTGGTCTCATATGTCATTTAATGGACAAATGCTTCTTAAAGGCCTTCAACCAATATCCTGTAGAGATGGATCTACCCCTTCTGCCCTTGATTTCCCTGTGTGCCTGAAGTTTCAAGGACGGAGGCTGAATCAAGTCCAGCCAGGTGCTAGGTACACAGTAGCTATACTTCAGTGTGGCAACCTCTTGACAAAGCAGTGATGATACCTGCCCTCACCTCCACACCTCCCCTTGAGTTGTGGGTCTCCCTTTCAGCCCATTTCAGAGCACCTCAGAGCTGTGGACTAGAAAAAGAAAGTTCTACTTTGCATAATATTTGCATCTGCTTTGAATGTTGTTCACCTAACATCAAAATGTACGGAGTCCTTGGCGCTGGCACCCTATTCCCCCTCTTGGGCTCCTAAGCCCACCCACCTGCTGACCCAGAGCAGGGGGTAGGGTTCTTGGGGGACCATTTAGGCTCCACCTAAGCTTGTCTACTTCCAGTGTGCTGGTGAGGGAGATGGGAAGGCTCCTGCCCTCATCTCTGCCCCTCCCTCCCCTCCATCCCTTCCTGGGGGAAGTGTGGTGGGTCAGGGCAGGAAACCTAGGCAGCACACACACACACAGCAGGGCAGCAGGAACTACCCCGCGTCTGGGAGCCTGCCTGGGAGCCTGAGGTTGAGGAGAAGGGAAAGGAGACATTGCTGCTACAGCTACTGATGCTGAAGGCTGGCTTGACTGCACCTAGCAGGATCCTCATGCCCTAGCCTCTCTTCACACAGGGCTAGGCTGCCATCTTAGGAGCTCACCCCTACACACCCTTCTGATTGGGCTGCTTCGTCTGGAGGGAAGGAGGGGGAGGGACAGGAAGAAATGGAGATGCCAGTAATGGGAGGGTAGCAAGGACTAGAAAAGAAACTGTGGCTTGGCAATCCTGGGGAGAGAATGGGGAGAGTCTGGAAACAGCCCAGCCTCAGCCTGGAGCTTTAACCAGGTCAGGGCCCCCTAAGAGACCCTGATATGAAAATACAGGAGGAGGGAGCTCCTGTGATTGGTTGATGAGGTGTGACCCATGTGAGTTAACAGGCCAATAACCTGTCTTGATTGGATCCAGCCATCATTGTTCCCATGAGTGTCTTGGGGTCTAATTGGCCATGAGGTGTCTGCAGTTGAAGACTGGGGTTAGCAGTAGCATCTTGCAGCCCACACATCCCCTGTCGCTATGTCAGGTGGAGATTTCAGGCTTGGAGGCACCCAGTGGGTACCTGAGTAAGAACCAGAGACCCAGGAACTCAGAATGCTGGGTTCACCTGGGGTCCATAGATAAGGGGAGGCAATAGGATACTTACTTAGTGGCTTTGGGCCAGCCACGTGATGGGTGCTGAGGGTGCTGACAGCCTGGCAGGGATCCTCAGATCTGAAGACAACCACTGCACAAACACTAACCTGAGAGCCCTTCCTGGAGGAGGCAGCACAGGGGCTGGGCTTCAATGGATGGGTTAGAGGGCCAGCACGGTGGCTCACACTTGCAATCCCAGCGCTTTGGGAGACCGAGGTGGGACAATCACCGGAGGCCAGGAGTTCAAGACCAGCCTGGGCAACACAGTGAGACCCAAGGCCTCAGACCTTGTTTCTGCAAATAATTTTTTAAAAACACACAGAGGTCAGGCACAGTGGCTCACACCTGTAATCCCAGCACTTTGGGAAGTCGAGACAGGAGGATCACTGGAGCCCAGGAGTTCAAGACCAGCCTGGGCAACAAGGCAAAACCCCATCTCTACAAAAAATACAAAAATTGGCCAGGCGCACTGGCTCATGCCTGTAATCCCAGAACTTTGGGAGGCCGAGGTGGGAGGAACATGAGGTCAGGAGATAAGAGACCATCTTGGCTAACACGGTGAAACCCCGTCTCTACTAAAAATACAAAAAATTACTGGGCATGGTGGCGGGCGCCTATAGTCCCAGCCACTTGGGAGGCTGAGGCAGGAGAATGGCGTGAACCCGGGAGGCGGAGCTTGCAGTGAGCTGAGATCGCACCACTGCACTCCAGCCTGAACGACAGAGCAAGACTGTCTCAAAAAAAAAAAAAAATTAGGTGGGTGTGGTGGCATGCACCTGTAGTCCCAGCTACTTGGGAGGCCCAGGTGAGAGGATGGATTGAGCACGGGAGATCGAGGTTGCAGTAAACCCTGATTATGCCACTGTACTCCAGCCTGGGTGACAGAGTGAGACCCTGTCTCACAAATAAATAAATAAATACACACAAAGTGACAAGACATGACTGAAGGCACAGTGGGCAGGGACTTCTCCAGGGTGTCAGGGACCACGGCAGTAGAGGAGAAGAGAAAAGGCAGCAAGGCTGGGTTGTGCCAGGGCCAGGAGGCAGGAGTTTGACAGGCAGGAGGGGGCATGAAAGGTAGATGCACACTGGAGAGGGAGGTGGAGATTCCCCCTACCTGCCCCTACACTTGCATCCTTACCTGTGCTCTGGCAGGCAAAATACCAGGCCTGCATGGAGGTCCCCAGTGCACCATCCGCTCCATCTACCACCTACACACAGCACACTGGGTCTTGTCCCCAGGCTCCGGAGCAGTTCCTTTGCTGCCCTCAGCTGAGTTCCCAGAGGAAGCTTCTACCCCGGAGTGGAGTCTCCTGGGCCCTGGGTCTTCTCCTTGTGCACGTCCCCCTCACCAGCCTGGGCTCAGCTTAGCGGCCGTGCTGGCAGACCCTCACAATCATTCCCACAGCCCTTATACCTCTATGGTCACACAGTCTCAGGCTTCATTCCAGTTACGATAACTTAAAGTCACATAATCTCCTCAAACCTCAGTTTCCTCACCTCAAAATGGACATAATACCACGTTTCTTTTTTCCTTTCTTTTTTTTTTTTTTTTTTAAGACGGAGTCTCGCTCTGTTGCCAGGCTAGAATACAGTGGTGTTATCTCAGCTCACTGCAACCTCTGATTCCCTGGTTCAAGCGATTCTCCTGCCTCAGCCTCCTGAGTAGCTGGGATTACAGGCACGTGCCACCAAGCCCAGCTAATTTTGGTATTTTTAGTCGAGACGGAGTTTCACCATGTTGGCCAGGATGGTCTCGATCTCCTGACCTCGTGATCCCCGCCTGCCTTGGCCTCCCAAAGTGCTGAGATTACAGGTGTGAGCCACCGCACCTGGCCTTTTTTTTTTTTTTTTTGAGACGGAGTCTTGCTCTGTCACCCAGGCTGGAGTGCAGTGGCCGGATCTCAGCTCACTGCAAGCTCCGCCTCCCGGGTTTGTGCCATTCTCCTGCCTCAGCCTCCCAAGTAGCTGGGACTACAGGCGCCCGCCGCCTCGCCCGGCTAGTTTTTTTGTATTTTTTTAGTAGACACGGGGTTTCACCGTGTTAGCCAGGATGGTCTCGATCTCCTGACCTCGTGATCCGCCCGTCTCGGCCTCCCAAAGTGCTGGGATTACAGGCTTGAGCCACCGCGCCCGGCCTTTTTTTTTTTTTTGAGATGGAGTTTTGCTCTTGTTGCCCAGGCTGGAGTGTGCGGTGGCGCGATCTCAGTTCACTGCAACCTCCGTTTTCCAGTTTCAAGCAATTCTCCCACCTCAGCCTCCCAAGTAGCTGGGATTACAGGCGCCTGCCACCATACCCAGCTAGTTTTTGTATTTTTAGTAGAGACAGGGTTTCATCATGTTGGCCAGGCTGGTCTGCAACTCCTGACCTTGTGATCTACCTGCCTCGGCCTCTCAAAGTGCTGGGATTACAAGTGTGAGCCACTGTGCCTGGCCTGTGCCTGGCATTCTTTCAGGCACTGGGGCTTCAGCAGTAAATTGCACAGACAAGGTCCCTGTTCTTAAGGGTTTCCATTCTAGAGGGGGAAAATGAATGTAAAAATGAAGTCGTTTCACATTATGGCAAATGCTGTGAAATTATAAATAGGATAAGGTAACAGGGGGACATAACAGAGTAACTGGAGGTGGAAGAGTGATTTTGTTTTCTTTTGTTTTTTTGAGATAGAGTCTTGCTCTGTTGTCCGGGCTGGAGTATAATGGCGGGATCCCGGCTCACTACAACCTCTGCCTCCCAGGTTCAAGCGATTCTCCTGCCTCTGCCTCCTGCGTAGCTGGGATTACAGGCACCCGCCACAAAAGGACTGGCTAATTTTTGTATTTTACTAGAGACAGGGTTTTCCCATGTTGGCTAGGCTGGTCTCGAACTCCTGACCTCAAGTGATCCACCTGCCTTGGCCTCTGAAAGTGCTGGGATTACATGTGTGAGCCACCGCACCCAGCCAAGAGTGATTTTGGATAAAGTGGTCAGGGACCTTGTCTCTGAGGTGTCATTTGAGCTGAGACCTGAAGAATGCAGAGCCAGCCATGCTAAGAGGTAGGGAAAGGGTGTTCCACAGAGCAGAAACAGCAAGTGCAAAAGCCCGAGGCAGGAAGAGCTTGCTCTGTGGTGAGGCTGGAGTGGCTGGAGCAGGAGGAGCAGGGAGGAAAGAGGCATGGATACTGGGGGTCCCCAAGGACCTTGGGAGAAGTCTGGCTTGAATTCCAAGGGCTATAGAAAACCATCAGAGGGGTCGGGCGCAGTGGCTTACGCCTGTAGTCCCAGCACTTTGGGAAGCTGAGGCGGGTGGATCACCTGAGGTCAGGAGTTCGAGAGGAGCCTGACCAACTTGGAGAAACCCTGTCTCTACTAAAAATACAAAATTAGCTGGGCGTGCTGGCACATGCCTTGTAATCCCAGCTACTCGGGAGGCTGAGGCAGGAGAATCACTTGAACACAGGAGGTAGAGGTTGCGAGAAGCTGGGATCGCGCCATTGCACTCCAGCCTGGGAAACAAGAGCACAACTCCGTCTCCATAAAAAAAAAAAAAAAAAAAAAAAAAAAAAATCAGAGGTTTTTCAACAGGTGTGCTTGATTTACACAGTAATTGCTCATTAAAGGCCTGCTGTTATCATTGTGAATGACAATATGAAGCCCAGAGAGGAACAGCAATGCCGAAGGTCACAAAGTTCCCATCCCACAGTCCCTTCCTCCTTTCCCCCTCCCCTAAGAAGCCATGTGGATCAGCCCCAAGCTGGTGGGTAGGAGGTGAGGGTGGCTTCCCCTCACATTCCCTCTCCTTCCCTCCGGCCATTTCCCGTGCTCCTGATGCCCGCGCCCCAATTAGCCGGCAAGGCTGACGGCCTCAGCTTCGAATGACAGACACCTCCTGTCACCCCCTGACGGGCAAGGAGATTAACTCAGAGCAGCGCCAGCTCGAAGGAACGACAGGAAAGGGCGGAAGGGGGAGGGGACGACCAGACCTCCCCCCAGCAAGATCCCCTAGCGCCTTGGAAGGAAGTGTGTGAGGGTGGAGGGGATTCTTTCCCCAAGAGCCCAGTGCTGGCAGGCTGGGGAGGACCACCTCAGCCTCCTGATTGGCTGCTTCCGGTTGGGGCCACTGCCCCAACTTCCATCCTTAACTCCTCTGAGGGCAGAGAGTATGTTTGTGAGTGCTTCACAGTGGCACCCTCGGCACTGGGTGGGTGGACCTACAGGAAACTCAGAAAAGGAGAGACTGGTCCAAAGGTCACACCGATGGGCTAGAATTTGAGCTGAGACTACCTGACGCCAAAGCCAAGCTTCTAACCACTGTACTTTATCACTCCTCTCTGTAGGAGGGGACTCAGCTCATGCCACTCAAGAATTTACAGTCGGCCGGGCGCGGTGGCTCAAGCCTGTAATCCCAGCACTTTGGGAGGCCGAGACGGGCAGATCACGAGGTCAGGAGATCGAGACCATCCTGGCTAACACGGTGAAACCCCGTGTCTATTAAGAAATACAAAAAACTAGCCGGGCGAGGTGGCGGGCGCCTGTAGTCCCAGCTACTCGGGAGGCTGAGGCAGGAGAATGATGCGGAACCCGGGAGGCTGAGCTTGCAGTGAGCTGAGATCCCGCCACTGCCCAAGCATGTGATGGCACTGCCTCAAAAAAAAAAAAAAAAAAAAAAAAAAAGAATTTACAGTCTACTTTGGGGCTGTGACAAGCCCCCCAAAAAGGAAATTAACACAGCAGTTGTAGGCATAGACACTGAGCGCCAAGCTGGGGGTCAGAATTCCAGGTAACTCTCCAGGAGGAAAACAAAGGGGGAGGGTACCGCATGGAAGCCAGCCCCCTGGAGGAGAGTGGCTGAGCCTCAAAACACAGGCAAGGCTGGTCAGAGAGGGTGAAGGCAGAGGGGAGAAGTGCATGGACAAAGGCTTGAAGGCAGAAATGGGCAAGGCATGCACTATCTGGTCAGACCTTCAGGCTGCAAGTGACAAAAAGCCAACACACACTGGCTTAAGTAAAATTGGAACGTCCTGGCTAATTCTAAGCCTCAAGTAGAAGAGTGTTTGGCTTCAAGTTCAGTATCCCTTTGCTCGCTTCATTCATGGGTAGCTCTCCTCAAAAGGAGGGTGGCCCCAGATCCCCACAATACCAGATCAGAGAACCCCCTACTTCTTCCCAGTAATTTTTTTTTTTTTGAGACGGAGTGGAGTCTCGCTCTGTCACCCAGGCTGGAGTGCAGTGGCGTGATCTCGGCTCACTGCAACCTCCACCCCTCCAGGTCTAAGCAATTCTCTGCCTCAGCCTCTGGAGTAGCTGGGATTACAGGCACGTGCCACCACGCCTGGCTAAGTTTTTGTATTTTTTGGAGAGACAGGGTTTCACCATCTTGGCCAGGCTGGTCTTGAACTCCTGATCTCGTGATCCACCCGCCTCAGCCTCCCAAGGTGCTGGGATTACAGGTGTGAGCCACCGAGCCCCACCTCTTCCCAGTAATTCTAACCAAAGTCTTGGGATTCAGCCTGATTGGTCAGGCCCAAGTCACATGTCTATCTCTGAACCAATCACTGTGGCCAGGGAGGATGAGTTAGCTGCTTGGCCTGGTCCCTCAGCACCAGGGGTAGGTGGAGTTCTTCTAGAGCCTTAAGGCTGGTGGTAGAGGTGAAAGGTAGTCCTTCCAGAGGAGAGTGGGCACTGGGGGCCTGTCAACACTAGGATGCCCTAGTCCCAGGGCTGGATTCTGGGCCCTGGATGACCCCTCTATGGGCAGCCTAAGGACCCCCACTTTCTCCCCAATGCTAAGAGTTCACCTGTGTAGATGACAACCAGCAGTCCAGCTCTGGCTAGGTGACAGAGGCCTCCAGGAAGCTTCCTGATCTAGGACAGGAGAGGTCTTGGGAGTTTTTCCTGCCAGGCCTGCTCTGGTGCCTTGGAAGTCTCCATGGGCCCATCTCATCTCTCCACCCATCCTTCACTTCTTAGCTCAGCTGTGAACTTCCTCCTAGAGTTTCATTATCAAGAGTCTTTACTTGCCTTTTACAAAGTTACCCGCTCTGGCTAGAGCCCAGGAAGGGCAGTCTTGGTGTAGGAAAGACTACGGCCAGGTGCCAGGAAGGACTGCCACAGGGAGAGCCTTCCACCCTATAGCCAGGAATGGGTATGGCTCTCAGTCTTATGAAGCAGTCAGCAGCCAGGCCAGCCTCCAGGTTAGGGTGAGCACTGCAGCAGCCCATCCTGGAACCAATGACCCTGGAAATAATGAGTTGGGTTCACTTGCCAGAAGCAGGAGACACCAGACTTCTGGCAGCCATGCTCATGTGTTTGGAGCATGAACTTGGAAGTCATACTGATAGAGACTTGAATTCTAGGTCAGCTGAGTGATATTGGACTTGCCTTGGTCTTCTCATCAGGAAAATGAGGATAATGCAAGGAAGGCCTGACCTCAAGGAATGGCAAAGTTCCAAAGAGATATTGCACACCAGGTGTTGGCACCACTCTTGGCACAAGAGATTCTTCCATGAAAGGGCAACTGTTACTACTAGTATTCTTCTAGCTTTGACTGGCCCTTAGCCTGGAGCTCAAGGCAGCCCTTTCTGGACCTCAGTTTCTCCATTTGGACTTCCAGCCCTCTCACTCCCAGAGTGGGTGACTTGCACGATCTCAATGAGGGGAGGACCCCTCCCACATTGGTCAGTCCGTGGGGGCGTGGGGGGGGGGGGTGGGAAGGCCGTCTTGCCCAACCAACATTTTCACCAGGCTGGGCGGGCAGCGCCAGGCAGGCGGGAGCTGGTCAGGTTTTTAATTGAACACGATGCAAATGAAATGTAAATACCATGCAAATAAGCTCTTGCCAGGAGGCGCAGAGCTGGGAGCAGAGGGAGCAGGGAGGGGACTGCTGAACAGGGCTCCTCCCCGGCCCCCACTTTTCTGTCTCCTGTGACTGCCCACGCCCACCCCCTGGTGCTGCCCACCCAGCTAAGCCATTCCATTTGGGGAACAGCAGGCGCTTCACCTCCCGAGTCTCCTCCCAGACGCCTGTGGCTCCTGGTGATGGTGGGGTGCTTGAGGAGGAGGCAGGGACCCCATAGAAGGGGCCAGGCTGACACAAACACAGTCACACAGAAAGACCACACGTAGATATAGAAGGAATAAACAGATATAGACGCAGAAACGCACATTCCCTGTCAAGCCCCCTGCAACACTGAGACCCACTCAGAGACAGCCAGTCACACATAAATATACACAATTGTACATTCAGTCATAAATACACACAGCGGCACAAATAGACCCAGCCGCAGAGGCACATGTGTGTACACACACACACTCACACACACACATACACTCACTGCCTGCCCTGCCATGAGGACTTTAGACTGAGGTCCTTGTGCTGGCCGGAGGTCAGAGAGAGTGGGACTTTGGGGAGTGGGGGAACAGGCACCCTGTGTGGTCAGAGCCTGGTGGCCTGAGCAAAGCCAGGTAGGCAGTAGGGTGGGGGGAATCTTCATGGTGGCCTGGGCCCTTTGCCCACCCACATCCCAAGACCCATAACCACACCCCAGGGCTCACGGCCACTAGAGACCCCAGGTGTTGGTCCATCCCCTAAGTCTTCAGGGTGCGCTGGGCCTATCCTGGGATTTAGAGTCTCCTGTGGTCCCACAGCACCCGCTCCTGAGGCAGCCAGCCATTTAAGTGAGGCTGGTCCAGGGTGACAGAGCCTGGTCAGCAAGGTCAGAACTCATGCCCCACTCTGCCAAGGGTAGGGGATGACACACAGCAGAGTAGGGAAAAGGCTGAGCGTCTGGACCCACATCTGGGGGTGGTCCCAGCCCCCTCTCAGAGGTGACTCATGTCCTACATTTAACTCTCATTAGCGCCTCTGAGCCCAGCTGGGAAGGACAGCGGCCAACCTCTCCCAGCACAGGGAGCTCTGGGTGGGCCGCCCTCTCAGCAGCCTCAGTTTCCCCCCTCTCCGGGGCCTGGCCTGGGGACCGGGGCTGCGTGGGAGAGCGGCGCTCCTAGTTCCCTTCGCCTTACCAAGGGCTGGCCTCCACCTCACGGAGGGAGGGACTGGGTGTGGCCTCTTCCAGGAACCACCCCACTAGGCCCTCGCCGGATGCAGCGGCAGCGGCACAGTCCCCCCCTCCCCGTCCCCCGCCAGCCAGGCCCAGAGGTCGGGAAGGAGGAGAGGGCCAGAAGGCGTAGGATCGGAGGCGGCTGGAGTTGCTGCTGCTCTGCCGCTTGTCCCTATCCGGCCGCGGCCCTCCGACAGCCGCTGCGCGAGGGAAAGCCGGACCCAGGGCGGGGGTGGGTGAATGGGGGCCAGGGAAGCAGAGACGTGGCCAAGGACCCATGGCGGTTCCCGGCCTCCTTCCTTCCCCGCTTCACAAGCGCGGCCCTGCTCTCACTGTGACTGCAGCTGCCCTGTGAGTCGCTCATCGCGTGCCGACACCGTGGGCGCAGGCCCCAGGGAGGCCATGCCAGAGACCCCCACCCCGCCCCAGGAGGGGCCAGTTCCGCCAGCCTCCACCACACTCCCTCCCCCTTCCCTGCTCTGTGGGAAGGAGGCAGCTGGGGCGGGGGTGGCCGCGGGAGCGTCTTGCCCGTGTGATCGTGCCGAGCGGGGAATTCGGGGCCATGTGGGAAAGACATTAGTGCCGGCCGCCCTGCCAGCCAGGAATGCGCCCCCCGCTCTGCAGCCGCCGCCTGCCTGGCCCAGAAACGGTGACTCACCCGCTCCGTGTTCCCACCCCCTCATCATGCACCCTCCCCTGCCCACCACAGGCCTGGCCCCAGGCTTTCCAGCCTCCCTGTTCTGCTCCTGCGGGTCCTGCTACCTGCCTTGCCCATCCTCCATTCTCTGTTTCTTAGAACACTGAACCAGCTCGCACCTCGGCGCAGTCCAACAGTCACAGCTCCCTCCCCCAAGGAGGCCCGTCTATCCTTGACAAGTGGTTAGAACACTCCTTTGGGACTTAGTTCCCCGGGGCTGTCTTCTTCTCTCCAGAATGATCGCCCCCGTCCCGCTACGGGACCAGGCCAGGAGCACAGGGGAGGTGCAGAAAAAAGGAGTCAATGAAACCTCTTCAGCGTGAGAAGCAGAGCACCGTGTGGGAATGCTGTTCCTAGGGCTCTTCCTCTAGGAAACTGAAATACAGCAAGGCCACCTACCTCAACGGCTGTGTGACCCTGGACCCTTATTCCCCTGGCCTGAGTCTTGCTTTCTGTACAATGGGACGACAGTATCTACTCCATGTGCTAATGGGGACAGATATCTCTAAAGCCCTCAGCTCTGGGCCAGCTGCTGGAAGGGACTCAGTCATGATGATGGTGTTGATGATATCCCTGGTAATCAAGGCTATTTAATGAACACCTATTATGTACCAGGCCCTAGGTTGGGTACTTTCTTGTTTTTTGTTGAGACTGAGTCTCACTCTGTTACCCAGGCTAGAGTGCAATGATGCGATCTCGGCTCACTGCAACCTCTGCCTCCCAGGTTCAAGCGATTCTCCTGTCTCAGCCTCCTGAGTAGCTGGGATTACACGCACGTGCTACCACACCTAGCTAATTTTTGTAGAGATGGGGTTTCACCATGTTGGCCAGGCTGGTCTTGAACTCCTGACCTCAGATGATCTACTAGGCTGGGTACTTTCTACATATCATCTCATCTAGTCTCTGCCTCAGTCCTATGAGGTAGGTTCTGTTACTATCCTTCCTGTACAGATAAGGAAATACTGAGGTTTGGCAAGGGGAAGGCACTGACCCAGGCACCCACAAGAGACAACAGGGCTGTGACCCCAGCACACCCAGAGCTCTCCAGAGCCCATACCAGAGTAGCTTCTAGGTCTGTCTGCCTCTTTCAAAGATCACACTGGGCTCCAATAGCCAGCCCCTTGCTGCCCCCACCCTCACTGGAACCCTGCAACCAGCCTCCACCCAGGGCCACCTCTCATAACTTTTAATAAGAGGTAATAGCACCAAGCAGCGGGCATCAGCTTCGTTTTTAATTATCTAATTTACATTTAATTTTCCCCAACAACGTGATGCAGTTTATTAATGTTTTACCTAAGAGCATCCATTCATGGACTGAAAACACATTCACAAAACTAATGGGCATTGCTTCTGTTTTGGAGGCCCCTAGTTCAGAGTGGAGGATCCCAGCTGGGGTTTTAGGCCCTGAGACCCAGCAACCAACACAACTCCCTGCACTGCACTAATTAATAAACAAATGCCCAGTCATGGTGGCTCATGCTTATAATCCCAGCACTTATGGAGGCAGAAGCGGAAGAATCACTTGAGCCCAGGAATTCAAGACCAACTTGAGCATCATAGCAAGACTCCATATCTACAGAAATTTAAAAATTGGCTGGGCACGGTGGCACGTGCCTGAAGTCCCAGCTACTCAGGAAGCTGAGGTGGGAAGATTGCTTGAGCCTGAGAGGTCTAGGCTGCAGTGAGCATGCTACTTGCACTCCAGCCTGAGCAAGACCCTGCCTCTGAAAAAAAAAAAAACCAACCAACCACATGTCCCAGAATTCTTTTGGAGCATGTCCCTTCCCTGCTAGCCTCCAGAAATAATTATTACTCTGCCAGACACTTTATGGGACTATCTCATTTAATCCTTTTCCCAACCTTTACAAACAGGTAAGGTATAAACACCTGTTTTAGAGATGGAAACACTGAGAACCAGGAGAATGAAGTGTCTTGCCCAGGGTCACACATGACAGCTGAAGGGAAGAGCTGGCATTGCAAAACTAGGGTGTGGGACACAAAGTCCACTGTCTGCACTACAGTATTGGTTGGCCCCCTCAGAAAATCCAGACTCTGGTCCTGCAGATACTGGCTTCAAACTGTGAGGCCTTGGGTCCGTGGGAGAAGTATGCCTTGCTGTTCTCAAGATGTCAGTGTTACTGGGTGACAGGGCTAGTGGGGAGAAGTATAAGAACTCAGTGACTCAGATCAAACAGCAGTGGATCTCTCAGGCATCCCAGAGGCCAGCGTCCAGCTTTCCAGGCTTCTCAGTGCCCAGTGGCTGTGATTTCTATAATGGATTTTCCCTGGTTCCTCCTGGAGGGTCCCAGGAATGGCAAGGGGCTCCCATCTTTCTCCCATTGGCCCCTAGATGAAACTAGGCCTCCTCTAAATCAGAAATAATAAGCAGAGAAGATGATTCTAAATTTCCAGGAAAGAAGAGAGAATATGAAACCCAAAATGAAATCCTGAGCCCAGAACTGGTGGAAAGAAGACTTAGGCCCAGGGCAAATGGACGGTGTGTTTAATCATCTTGACCTTAGCTCCAACAGAGCAGTGTAAACACTCAACCCGGCCCCAGCCAGGCTGGGCAGGCAGGTAGCATGGACACTCACTCCAGTCTTGGTCAAGCCCAGATAGATGAACAATATGGGTCTCACACAGAGCCAGGCCTTGGCCAAATGGACAGTGTGGATACTCCTCTGTATCTCAACCACACCCATCCTGGATGGGCAGTGTGGACCTTCACCCTGGCCTTGGCCAAGCACTTAGCAGACAGGTATTGTCAACACTCACCTCAAGTTTCTTTTTTTTTTTTTTTTTTTTGAGATGGAGTCTGGCTCTGTCGCCCAGGCTGGAGTGCAGTGGCCGGATCTCAGCTCACTGCAAGCTCCGCCTCCCGGGTTTACGCCATTCTCCTGCCTCAGCCTCCCGAGTAGCTGGGACTACAGGCGCCCGCCACCTCGCCCGGCTAGTTTTTTTGTATGTTTTAGTAGAGACGGGGTTTCACCGTGTTAGCCAGGATGGTCTCGATCTCCTGACCTCGTGATCCGCCCGTCTCGGCCTCCCAAAGTGCTGGGATTACAGGCTTGAGCCACCGTGCCTGGCCTCACTTCAAGTTTCACCCAGACCCTGGGCAGAGGGCAGTATGGCCTCCCCACCCCATTCTCAGTCACGCTCACAGAACCGGGAACTTCTCTGAGATTTGATGCCACTAACGTGCTGCCCCACTGTGGGGCACAGATCTATTTTTCAACAAATGCCTGGAGGTCTCAGTAGCTCAGTTGGCCACCGCAAGGCAGGAGAGGGCCACCTGGAACTCAAAGGCCTGGAGTAGCATCCCTTGAGCCACTGTCTCTGGCCTCAGTGTACTCATCTAGAAAAAGCAGATTCTGACTCAATACATCCTTCAAGGAGTTGTCAGGACTGCTCCAGTAACTAAATGAGATGGGGCAGCTAAGGCCCTGACCCTCTACTCCATTCCTGAGCCTCCCGTCTTCCATGTAGCTCCCTTAGTACACCAAAGGGGAAACCAGGCCCAGAGAATCCAGAGGACTACCCCACAATCACATGGCAAATTGGGGTCAGAGGTGGAAGTCGACCCCACATCTGGGTCTCACATAGGGCCAGGACTTTGGGAACCTCCATGGACCACAGCACAGTATGGTTAAGCAGCACCTTGATGTGTGGTCCAGGCTGGGCTTGGTGTGTGTGTGTGTGTGTGAGTTGTGTGTGTCTATTACTGGGAGTGGGGCGGCAGTGGACAGTGTGCTGGGGGAGCTGCTGCTGCTGTCTCCCTGGTATTTTTAGCCTTGAGAATGAGCTGAGCTCAGGGCTCTGAGCTCCCATCGACAGTGAGGGAAATGGGAAGGTCCCCACCACCCCTCCCTCCCACCAGCAGCCTGGAGCCGGGTTGGGTGGGGGTGGGCCTGAAAAGGAGCAGGCACCCCAATGACTGGGGGCAGTCAGGCCCTGACCCCCTGCACCCCTGCCCACACCCATCCAGGCCGTCCTTCCAATGCCCCATTCCCTTGGGGGTGTGTCAGCACCCAGCTAAGCTGGCAGGGACAGCTGCCCCCATCTGCCCCCTGCTAACCTCAGCTTCCCTTGCTAGGAGCTCTGGGCCAGCTCTCGCCTGCATCAGGTCAGCGCTGCAAGGTTCCCATGACAACAGATGACAGCAGCAGAGGCTGCTGGCCGCAGGGTCAGGGGTGAGAGGAGTATGGGTGGAAGAGCAGGAGAAGGGAAGGGGCCCAGCATGGGGGTGGGGGAGGGGATAGAGTGAAGGACCCCCAAATTGCAGTTCCCTCCTGAGTCTTGAACCCCCAGAAAAGGTCTAGAACCATGCCTGATTGATACTGGAAGGTCCATTGCACTAATTGGGAAAGCTAGGTTCAGGAAGGGCTGGCTATACCTTTGGTCATGTGATCATGAATCCAGTTATGGGTAGGGCTTGGATGGAAATCCTATCCCCATGCCTCCCAGCCCGGGACTCTGCTGCTTCTAGGCTAGGCATGAGGTCAGATGTCCCCTTATCCCCACCTCCAGGAAAGGTGTGGGTCCTGAAGCTCTCTGACTGGCCTGGCCATTCTGTGACTTGGATTCCCCATCCTGTAATGAGTATTCAAGGTCCTCACACTAACAGATTACTTGTGATCAAGCCTAGCCCCTCACTTTATTTTTTGAGACAGAGTCTTGCTCTGTCACCCAGGCTGGAGTGCAGTGGCATGATCTCGGCTCACTGCAACCTCCACCCCTCGGGTTCAAGAGATTCTCTTGCCTCAGCCTCCTGAGTAGCTGTGATTACAGGCGTGCACTAGCACACCTAGCTAAGTTTTGTATTTTCAGTAGATATGGGGTTTCACCATGTTGGCCAGGCTGGTCAAGAACTCCTGACATCAGGTGATCTGCCCACCTTGGCCTCCCAAAGTGCTGGGATACACGCGTGAGCCACGGCGCCTGGCCCAGCCCTGCACTTTTTAACATGGGATATGTTTTCGTTCCTCTGGAAGGAGATATGTGAGAGATCAGCCTCTGGCTTACTTCCTACCTCAGTCTCAGGGACCCAGAGTGGGGTTGGGAAGTTGCCCCACATACCCAGATTGACTAAAGGCTTCACTCCAGATACATGTTAGCCCCTCCAAAGCCTAAAGGCCAAAGGTTCCAGAACCATCATTGGCTCCCACTGTCCCCAAGACAATATATACCCATTTGTCTTGGATCTCGAGATAGGCCCATCGTCCCTTGGGCTCTCTCCAGTGTGGTCTCCTCACTGCCCCAGAAGTACCAGGCTCCAAGCCTCCTAGGTAGACAGCATGGTCCTTTGAGCCTCAGCTTCACTCACCTCCTCCAAGAAGCCTTCTTGGCTCTTCCCATGCATTGAAATCTCTTGCTTACCAAGGGGTACAAGGCTAGAGAGTTCACAGGGACCTCACACAGGATTTCTCATTCCACCTTCATAGGATATCTCAAAGCAATGTTTTTTTTTGTTTTTTTTTGTTTTTTTTTTTTTGAGACGGAGTCTCGCTCTGTCGCCCAGGCTGGAGTGCAGTGGCCGGATCTCAGCTCACTGCAAGCTCCGCCTCCCGGGTTCACGCCATTCTCCTGCCTCAGCCTCCCGAGTAGCTGGGACTACAGGCGCCCGCCACCTCGCCCGGCTAGTTTTTTGTATTTTTTAGTAGAGACGGGGTTTCACCGTGTTAGCCAGGATGGTCTCGATCTCCTGACCTCGTGATCCGCCCGTCTCGGCCTCCCAAAGTGCTGGGATTACAGGCTTGAGCCACCGCGCCCGGCGAAAAGCAATGTTACTTGCTGATGAGTAAACTGAGGCCCAGAAAGGAGACTTTATAGGTCACATAGCCTGTGAATGTCCACTTGGTGCCTGGATCCAGACCCCCTTTTCTCTTGGAACTTCTTGGGGCCCCCTCTTAGCATTTGCCAGCCTGTGGCCCTGCAGCTGGGCTCCCCAAGCTCAGACCTAACAGTTCTTTCCCCAGCCCCTCATATACAACAGGCTGACCCATGTCCTCCTCCAATTCATCCATTGATTCAACATTATTGAGCATTTGGCATTTGCCAGGCAGACAAGCCCCTCCCTCCCGGAGTGCTCCTTCTAGTTCAGAATATCAGCAAGTGAACAGGTGAGTTCATCCAGTGTGATGCCAGCAGGGTTGTGATGGGAGCACTTAGGGCAGTGGGTGCATAGAAGAGGATACTCCAGCTGTGACTTACAGAGTAAAGGCCAACTCTGACCTTAGGAGTCTTCTATGCAAAACAGCTCAACCTCTCATAGGTCCCACCTGCCTGGGGAACCTTATTCCATGTCTAAGCTCAATTCCACTTGCTGCAACCCCTCAAAGACTTTCTAAGTGAGTGACTAGCTGACAAAGGCCAGTACCCAGGTACTGACCCCAGTGCTTTATCACCCAGTAGCCTCACTCTGTACCTGCCCAGGATCTTCTCTCTCCACCACCTCCACAAGCCCCCCAGGACAGTTCAAGAGGGCTGGCTGGATAGCAGGCCCAGAGCCATCGGATCCCTCACACATCTCTTTGAGTCCCCCAAATAAATACGGCAGGTCCAGGGACCTCTTTCAGTGCCCCCCACCTCTAGCTCTATGTTAGGGAACTGGCAGGCTGGGAGAGCCATGGGAGCAGGGCCAGTAGGGCCAGCAAGAGGTAGGGCTGCTGAGCCAGGCCAGAAACTGGGGGAGGGAACGAGACCACAGGATTGCTGCTCAGTCCTCAGGGTCCCTGAGGGCCACCAAAATGGGAAGAGAAGGAAACTCAGCTCCCAAAATCCTCCCACAAGTTGGACTGAGGGCCATGAGGGCTGCGGGAGGCAGAGCAGGCTCCTGACACGGGACCCAGCACCCCTCCTCGGGGTGGGGGCCCGGAGCTCTGGGCGCCCTCGTGATGAGGCCCGCTGCAGGGCGATTAATCTTGCGAGGTCTGTGCGTCAGACCCCCCACCCCCAAGCCTCCCATGGCCAACCCCGCCCGCGCTGCCCTGGGAGTTAATCTCCGCTCTGGGGGACTTCTCAGCCGCTGTCACTGCTGCATTAATTCTAGGCAGAGGGAGGCAGGAAGGAGGGGACGCAGCTGGGGGCTGGTGGGCAGCTTCCTTGGGAGGGTTTTGTGATTAAGTGGCTGGTGAGGAAGGGTCTCAAAGGATGGGGCCTGGGTCTCCTTCAAGGCCCAGCCCTGGATGAGGGGTGGGGGCATCCCTATTTTTCCCCCAGACCATCAGAGCTCTTGTACCCCTGGCCTCTAGCCCTCATCGTTCACCAGCTGAGCCCCAAATGCAGTTTGCAGTTTTGACAGCAGATGTCTCTGCTATTATGATTTATCAAAATGCTTAAGGTAAATAATGCACACATATTTATAGGAAAGGAGGAGGTGGCAGAAGGGGAGGGATTGATCAGGGTAAGGGGGCTTTGGGGCCTGAGAACTCAGAGCACTCCTGCCTCTGTCCTCAGCCCTCCCTACTTAGACCCAGGGTTGACCCCAGCCTGGCCCTGGGGAGATGGCTGGGTGACACCAAGCCAGCCCAGTCAGCAGCCCAGACTTGGCCCCCAAGAGGGCAGGGAGCGAGGCAGCCAGTGGCAGGACCTGTCTCACAGGACCCTGCCAGGCCTGGGAGGCGGCCACCTGGGGGAAGCTGCTGAGCCAGCCTCACACCTCAGCCATGTTTCCATGGCTTCATTGCGTCCTTGCTCCTGAGGGTTCCGTCGCCTTATCAACAGCAGCGGCCACTGCTCACCCTCACTCCCAGCAGTCGCCTATGGACCCACTGCTGCAGAGCCAAACCTCAGCCACACAGGGTGCCCCTCCCGGGCAGGCCTCAAAGCTGGAAGAGGGACTAGGGACTGGGAGCCTGGTGGGAAGACACCAGGGAGAGCGGCAGGCAGGAGCCTTTGTGGATTCAGGCTGTACCCACTTCAGGCCCCCGAAATACGCACACCCTGTCATTGCAGGGGAGGAAGCGGTGATCCTAGGTTACCCCCTAATCCCCTATCCTTGCTCCAGACTGTGACCTTTCTGGGCTTGAGAACATTTGGTTAAATAACTTAAATAAATTTATTAATAAATTAGGTATTCCAATTTGAATAGCAAAGGTAAAAAAAAAAAAAAAAAGAAGTGCAGACAAGTTTAAGTAAGTAATATTCGACCCTAATCCCACATCTGGGCACAATCACAGGCAGCGTGTGGGATGACGGAGGAGATCCTTCCAGCCAAAGCCTGCAGCATGGCCAGGTGCTTAAGGGCTAGCTTCCGAAAGCAGACAGACCTGGCTATGTGACCATGTATGTCTCGCTACCTCTCTGAGCCTTAACTTTCTCATCTGTCAAATGGAGAGAACTGCCTAAAGCCCCCCTCATAGGTTGCTGTGAGCCTGTCAGTGCAATGGAATGGCCCAGTCCCTGGCACACAGGCCACAGGCTCTATACCTTGAGGCAGGAGGATCTTGTTTAAGGCCTCTAGCCAAAGGGTACAGAGGCTCCAGGGGCTGGAGAAAGGAGGCTCTTTGTAGTAAGCTTCCCTCACCTGTGGACAGACCCCCAATTAGGCTGGAAATGCGTGATAGAAAAATAATGTCCAGAAAGAGGAGAGAATGTGTTACTCAGCCCACAGATGTTTCCTACCCCTTCCATGCGTCGGGTGCCAGCGCTGCCCTTGCTGAGCTGCAGACCACAGCCCTGAGACCAGGCGATGTCACCAAGAATGACCAGTGTTGTGATGGGCTGGGGGTGGGGGGCAGGGGGCAAGGGACACTTGACCCCGTTTGCAAGGGACAAGAAAGCTCCGAAGGCGGGAGGAAGGCATCATACAGGTGGGAGATGGCAACAGGAAACGAAGCAGCATCTGATGAAGCATTGGGAGGCTGCAGTAGGCAGCCACCTGAACCCCTCAGCTGTGCCCTGAGAGTCCAGCCGCTTTGCACCCAACCAAGCCTGGAGCCCTGGAGGACCCGGCTCACCTCCTCTGGGACTGCCCTATCTTCACACCCTGCTGCTTGGAATCTGAGGCAGCCCTTGTTCTCTGGCAGGAGGGGAATTTAATGCCGCTGAGAGTTGGCACGTCGACAGGCAGAAAGAGATGAAAGTGTCTGCACTGGCAGCCTGGCCGGCAGCCTTGGGGGACCCTCTTGCACCTCCACCACCCTCCCCAGCCATTCTCTACTCCTGTGTGGCAGGAACAGCCCTCAAGGGAGATGTGGGCCTTTGGGGACAGGACTCCCTGCAGGGCTCTGTGACCCTAGGGGACAGCTGGGCCTCTCTGTGCCATGCCTGCAGGGTGTTAGGGCCAAGGTATGGGTTATTACCATGCTGGTGGCTGCCTATCCCTCCCCTAACCCTGGCTGGCTGTCTTCAGCAGTCCCTGGTTAGCCCAGGGCTGTGGGTGGGCAGTGGGGGGCTGGGGCCAGGCTGTGCAGTGACCTCCATCCATCCATCTCTGGCACCTGGGAGCGGGTGGGAGCCTGTGCTGCAATCAGGTCAGACCCAAGTGGCCTTGACTACAGCCGAGCCATGTAGCCATCACTGCCTCCTTTTTTGTGGCAGCACAGAGCTGGGCTGAGCCTGGGGCCCCGAGCCAGAATCTATCCCTGTTGGAGATGGTGTGGGTCTTGGCACTAACTGTGAGGTGACCTTGTTGCTCTGCAAAGCACCCTGTCAAGCTCACCACCCCACAACCCCTGGCTATGTTGTCCTTCTTTCTTGGAACACAGAGAGGTAAGGGCACTTGGCCAAGGTCATTCAGCAAGGACACACACATACACACACAAACACAAACATGGCTTTGACACATGGTGACCAAAAAATAAGCAGGGACCCATGTGTCCAGACTCCCAGGCCCCCTCTCCATTCTTTTGGAAGCACCTGGTCTTTCTCCCAAGGTAGCCAGGAACCTGGGTTCTAATCAGGTCCCTGCTACCATCTTGTTCTTGTTCTTGGGGAAGTCATATACCCTCTCTAGGCTTCAGTTTCTTACCAGTAAAATGGGTAATAGTCCTGTCCTGATGACCTCCGGGGGCTAAAGAAGTAAACTTACTGGACAAACTGAAACCACCCCTGGGCCTCCAACCAGCCTTGGGCCAAGGGGAAGTACCCATACAGACATCCCAGCTCCTGGCCCACAATCACCCAGTATAGCCGCAGGACCTATCCTGCTTCCTTCTTCCTGCACAGCACAACCACAGCAAGCTCAGAGCAGAGGGTCAAAGGCCCCGTCTGGAGTCCTGAGTCAAGTCCAGGGCATGGGACAGGGGCCTCAGTCTGGGTGGGGGATAAAGGCGGCTAGAGACTAGGTCAGGCTGACTGGCTGCTGTCGGGGGAGGGGGCGCCTGGCAGGCGCTGGGCAGGCTGGGGTAGGGGGAGGCCTTTGGCGGCCTCAGAGAACAAAGAGGCCGGGGTTGCCAGGATATTCTGTGGAGCTGAAGCCGGTGGTGATGGGGCTGGGAGAGGGGCCGCAGCAGCCGTGGGAACTGCGCCTGCTGCCCCCACGCCAGCTCCCCCATCCAGAGTGGGCCTCAGGGCCATGCGAGGGCGCAGGCTGCGGGTGAGAGGGGCTGTCAGATCCCCCACTCTCTCCCCAGAGATGCACGGCTTTCAGGGTGGAGACCCAGGAAATGCTGGAGGCAGACACACAAGGCAATAGTGTCAGCATCACTGAGAGGATCACAGGTCCACACTGACACAAAGCCATGACCACACACCCAGGGTGATGTAGGCAGTATCACAGGGTCACACCATAGTCACACAGAGACATCACACACACACAATCCCTGGTCAGTCCCAGCCCACATCCATGATGGCCACACAGACACAAAGTCACACACTTATTGAATCACCCAGTTTTGCCACAGGGTCACACAATGCCATGTGTATTGTAAACCCAAAGTTATACACTCACATAGAATCACCCAATGTCACACACTCATATAGAATCACCCAAAGTCACACATTCAGTTGTACAAGCCGGTATCACACCAGGTCTGTTACAGAACTGTACAATGTCACAAGATCACACATGCAATGTCACAGAACATTCCAAAGTGTGGCCACTGACATACACCAACCCATAGCCACAGGTCTCACATCTGAGTCTCCAATACACTGTCACAAACCCATCTGCATATCATACCCAATGTCACACATAGCCACATTACTGCACAAAGCCTCACGCAATTGTGAGGCCCTTAAAGCATCTCACACACACACACACACACACACACACACACACACTCTCCATGCAGGGCTACCTGGAGGCTGGACTTGTCTCCAGCCCAGTGTGTGCACGCAGCCTCTCAAACCCCCACCGTTCTATGTCCAGAGCTGGCTCTGAATGCCAGATCACCCAGAGGAAAGGCTCCTGGGTCACCAGGAAGTCAGTTTCCCAACTGTAGCAGAGGAGAGGTGGGGGCACCTGAGGCGAGGGGAATTGGGTACACAACCCTGCCAGGGAGCCTGCCTCTAAGGATGTCTCCATCAGCCAGGGAACAGCAGGGGTGAGCCTACAACAGACAGAGGACAAGATATAGAGATGGAGAGACAGGAGGGGCAGAGACACAGAGAGGCTTAGAGATCAGGAAAGATGGAGACCCAAAGACACAGGAGCGTCAGGGACTGAAAGAGACCTTCAGGACATGCAGAGAGTGAGCCAGAGACAGACAAAGCTGGTGCAGGCTGGGGTCGGCCTGCACCCAGATAGGGGAAGGGCCAGAGGCTTGGCCACTCTATGGAGGTGGGGGTGGCCAGGGCTTCAGGGAGGACACACAGCCGGGCAGAAGGTGAGGGACATCTTGGTGAGATTTAGGTGAATAATAGTTTAAAAATAGCAACACCAGCTGCCATTGACAGAGCTTACTACAAGCCAGGTCCTTCCCAAGTGTGATCGCATTTCATCCTCAGGCAACTTTATGGGGGAAACAATTATTGTCCCGTTTCCCAGATGAGGTAACTGAGTCCTCAGCATGTTTTCAGCCAGCCTCACAGCTGTCCCCACCCCTGGCCTCCAAACACAGAGGGGCTGGCTTACCATTTCCACAAAGCAGCGTGAAACTGGAACAGGTGAGGAGCTCTGAGCTTCGGCTGTGTGCTGGGGAGTGGGCTCAGGAGACGCGTTGGGCTGTGGGTTGGCACACTGAAAGGTACAGGCCGGCTGAGTCACAGCACCCCCTCGGGGCTGGCACCAGAGCCATCCACCCCACACCTGTAGGTGTGCCAACGAGGGCCGGCTGAGGCCATCTGCAGCCTGTGTGCTGCCAGCAGCGGGCGGGGGCAGGAAGGGGCCTCCTGCCCAGTGCCCCCTGCTGGCCAGGCTCCCCCCACTCCCCACGGGAGGACTCTCCCCACCCTCCTCGAGGTTCTGGAGGTGCCGCCGTTTGCCTTGTGCTGGGGGTGAGGGTGCCCCCCAGCTGCAACGCCTCCCCCTACTCCCTGCTGGACACCCCCCTTCGGCAGAGCCGCCTGGAGAGATCACAGGCGGCCACATGAAAGGGAATTTTTCCCAGGCAGAGCTGAAGTTGAAAGCTGCCTCCCACCGCCCCTGCCTGCCCCCGCTGTGCCAGGCCAGGCTGCTGAGGCCCTGGTGCTCGAAGGGAGCTTGTGACACCTGGGAAGGGGTTGGGGGTCAGCGCCACCCCCACCCAACATCGCTGCTTTCTCCTCTCAGGACAATGGCAGAGATAGCCCATCTCCCCCACCTCACTGCTCACTCAGCCTCAGAAATCGCTCCAGCTCTCACCCACCTGAAGCCAGGGCCCAACACTGTCAGGAAGTCCTTCCTCAAGTCTAGCCTCCATCTCAGCCAGGCTCAAAGCAGCTGGATGACAAGAACGCTCCCCCAGAGGATGGCTAAGCCTCCTCCTTCAGGTTGGCCTCTGTGATGTACAGGGAGGGGCATGCCACTGCCACCCCTTCCTGTTCAGGCTGCCCTGGCCCAGACCATGTGGCTGTGTGGTGACTTCCCCAGACATTTGACCTCTGAGGTCCCCGACAACCTTGTACCACAAACTCTCTGAGAGTGGGGACAGTCAAAGCCAAGGACACCCCTATAACTCAGTCTAGCAGCCCTCAGGCCTAAAGAGAAATGGGCGTGTATGCACAGCCAGGTCCCCACGAAGCTGAGCTGAAACTATTCCCTGGAGAATGACATTGGTGGCTTCGGGAACACCAGATCCCTGCCAGGTAAGAAGAAAGAAAGAAGACGCTGAACAGGCGGCTCAGCCTTACCCCCACCCACCTTATGCTGCTGGTTGCTTTACTCATCGGGCCCTGATGAACTTCGGTATACAGAGGTGGCTCCAGGTGAGTGAAGGTCCCTGGAGGTCCAGGTTCTGGGGCATGGGGTGCAACCAGGCAGATGAGGTACTCTGGTACCAGTGACTTTCAGATTAAGAGCCTTTCCCTCCTGTCTGCTGGGCTGGTTGCTCCTGCTCTTGCCCATTCTGGATCCAGAGGCCTCTATTCCCCAAGAAATTCCCTTTCTAAATGTCCCTGGGCCATCCTTCTTCCTCCTCCAGGTGGTCCCAGACAACCCCTGCTCAAGAACGGCCCCCAAGTCAGCCCCCCAAAACCGGAGAGCAAGAAGCCAGCGGTGCTTCGTGACACAAACATGCATTCGTTTTATTCACAAAACAGCCTGGTTTCCTAAAACAATACAAACAGCATGTTCATCAGCAGGAAGCTGGCCGTGGGCAGGGGGGCCCAGGCCGCAGGGGGCCCCCTGGGCACCCACCCCCACCGGCAGGGGACCACGCAAAGAAGCCCTTTCTTCTGTTGCCATTAGAGAGGCCAGAAAAAAAGGACTTATTTTCTCTAAGAAAAGTAGCCAGGATTGGAAATATCGAGACGGGGCTCCCCAGATCGCAAAGGATAAACGAACAGAACTTTCATTTTTTTTTTTCCAAAATCATCACTGTTGGGGTAGGGGATCCCAGTCTGGGGACTGTGGGTGCAGCTCAGCTGGCCTGGTGCTCCCTCCCCTTCTGCGAGCTCCCTGCTGGCAGCTCTGCACGCGTGGATGGATACAGAGGGGCTTCTACACGGCGCCATCAACATTCTCTTTATGAACGTGAGTGGATTCTCCAGGCAAACTATGCACTATTTCATGGTCGGAAAGAATCAAAGGAAGTTTAAATGAGGGTGGAGTTAAACTGTGCTAAATTACAGTAGTGCTTATTAGTAACTAGATTTCAAAAGGTTACAGAAAATTTACATTCTCTACACAAAAACTGCATCTCCTGCACAGACAACATCGACATCGACACAGGAAGGAAACTGATTGTCCATTCTTTGCCCAGGAAGTCTCGGTACTTTATAGATTCGTCTTTACCTCTTTTTTGTTGTTGTTCTTCCGAAAAAGCAGTTAAAAATTTTTTTCTTTTCTTTTTCTTTTTATACTAGGGACGTGGAGATGTTAAAACGACAACAAAAAATATATATATAAAAACAGGAATGAAATCTGTGAGAGAATATTTTTGGTTCTAAAGACGGGTGCATCCGTTTGTCTTCGCCCGAATCCCTTGCTGGAGACCACACGAGCAGTGACATTGCACGGAGAGGGCAGCTTTGGGTTCCGCCGCCGTCACTGAAACCACCGGAAGGCGGCTCCTGTCGGAAGCATCACCTTCTGGCGGGGGCAGGAGACAAAAACAAGGAGAGAGTTCAGTCAGGGTCCGGGTAGGCCTGGAGCAAAGACGTTCCCCCGTGGATGGCCTCATGGCGGAGGGACAGGCATGGAGGAAGAGCAGCCACCCCTCGGAGCTCCTGCCACCCCAGCCAGGCCAAAGGAGGAGCTCGACCTGCTGGGCTGCTGGAAGGCCCGGAGGACTCTGAGGCCTCCTGAGCCACTGTGCCCAGGAACCCTCCTTCCAGAGAGGAAGACCCTTCCCCTGGCCCAAAGGCAACAGCACCAGGTGGCTGTGGCATGTTTCTGTAAATGAGCGTGCAAGCACGTGCGGCGGATGTGCATATGGGTGTGTGCCTCGTGCTATGCTGAGCTGTGCGGTATGGAGCTGTGGGAGGTGGGTATTTGGGCTATTTCTCAAGCAGCCGTGTCTACGTGTGTGTGCATGTGTGTCTACACTGGACTAAAGTGGGTGCCTTTGTGTGTACATAGGAGAGCAGAAATGGAAGGGCTGGGGCTGGGGCTGGGGCTGGGGCTGGGGCTGGGGTTGGGGTTGGGGTTGGGGTTGGGTTGGGTTGGGGAGGGTAACCAGGAGGCCATGGCTGGGATACACCACTGTTGTTTTCCAACCATTCTGGACATTTGCGTCAAGCCCACTCGTAGAGGGGCGGGGATAGGGGCAGGGACTGCAGGCTGAAAAGATGCTTTTGTACCCAGGCCTGGCACTCCAGCTAGGTTGCTGCATCCAGGGGCACAGGGACGGGCCCTGCCACAGGGATGCAGAGACAGCAGCATGGGAACCCCTTGCCTTCTCCAAGCCAATCCCACAGTGGCTAGGTCCTTGACCACCTGGGCTCATGGTCACCTTCCCTTACCCCGGCCCCAAAAATCTGTCAAGTAGGTGCCCAGACCAAGGGTTCTTCCAGGCCTCAGAGCAGGGCACCCAGCACTGGAGCAGCTCTATCCTTGGGTGGCCTTGGGGGAAAAATGGCCCTGGAGGGGCAAATGAAGGGCTTAAGGGCACAGAGCCTGTGAAACAGAATCCCTTAAACAGGGCAGGGGAGAGACGCAGAGTTCTAAGTCATGGACTGGATGCTTTAGGCCATGTCTGAGCATCAGAAACTTAGGACCTGGCCGGGCGCAGTGGCTCAAGCCTGTAATCCCAGCACTTTGGGAGGCCGAGACGGGCGGATCACGAGGTCAGGAGATCGAGACCATCCTGGCTAACACGGTGAAACCCCGTCTCTACTAAAAAAAATACAAAAAACTAGCCGGGCGAGGTGGCGGGCGCCTGTAGTCCCAGCTACTCGGGAGGCTGAGGCAGGAGAATGGCGTGAACCCGGAAGGCGGAGCTTGCAGTGAGCTGAGATCCGGCCACTGCACTCCAGCCTGGGCGACACAGCAAGACTCCGTATCAAAAAAAAAAAAAAAGAAATGAAACTTAGGACCTGTATGGAAATATCAATACCTGACCCAGAACCCCAGGAGAGGAATCAGAATTCCAGGGCCTGGCTGAGAATGCTAGGTCCTTACCTGGAATTTCAAGCTTGCCTTGCAAATTATGGCCTGATGGAATTCTCAGAATGTGGTTCTGACTTTTGGGGCAGTAAACTGGTGTCTCGAAGCCAGACCCCCAGACCCCAAGGACGGGGGGGCATCCCCCAGACACTTGCCCAGGTAGGAAAGGTGGGGTCAGGGCACGGGGGTGGGTTTGGACTGCCAGACAGACACAAGAGCCCACACACCTCCCTCTAAGGCGCCGTTACCTCCAGAGCAGCGGAAGGCTTCTTTTTGAGTTCCTCACATTTTCTGAATTTGCAAATCTGATGGCCAGTCTTTCGGTTCCTACAACTGCTGCACTGCTCGCAGTTGATGCGTCGCCGGCAGGGCGCGCACATGCCGCAGCGTTTCCGCTTCTTCTTGCCGGAGCTGATGGCAGAAGCCAGCTCTCCCTGCATGGGGTACTCGGCCAGGCCCGCCATGTGCAGCGCGCTCTCGGCCAGGAACACACCTGCCGGGGTCATAATGAAGAGGCCTGGGTTGATGGGGAAAGCGCCCAGGTAGGGGAAGTCGGACTGGCCATTGAGGGCTTCGGCACCTGCCACAGCCTCCATGTCAGGCAGGCCAGCACCCGCCTCGCTCATCAACGGGAGGTGCTCCTGCACCACGCGCTTCAGCATCTCCGTGGACTGCGCAAACTGCTGCAGCGTCAGCTGTCCCTCGGCTGCCAGCTCCGTGGCCCGCTCTGCCTTGCTCAGCAGGCTGGCCACAGCACCACTTTTGTGCTTTGAGGTAGGGTTGCTTTTGTCCACTGCCATGGCCGCTGCCAGGTCATGCCCATTGGCCAACAGGGAGGCAGCAGCTGCAGCTGCAGTGGCCTTGTCAGCAGACTCCCCGCCCATCATGCTGCCACTGCCACTGCCACTGCCACTGCCACCACTGCTGCCAAAAGAAGAGTAGTGGGAGAGCGGGCGGGAGCGGCGCAGGCTCTTGTTGAGGGGCTCGCTGATGATACCACTCTTGTTTCGACGCTCGGGGGGTGGTGCATCATCTGCCACGGAGGCTGGTGCAGCGGCAGCCACTGCTGCACTCTTGTCTGCTGCTCCTGCCTTTGGGCCACTGCTGCCACTGCCATCGCTGGCATTGGTGTTACTGCTGCTACTGCCGCCGGTGTCCTGGGAGCCACCGCCGAGGCTCGACATGGTGGGGCCGAGGCCCAGACCCTGCTGAAGAGGGAGCCTGCCAACTGCCAAGGGTCCACAGACCAGGACCTGGCCCTGCTGCCCACAACAGAGATGCCTGGTGGGCCTCGCTGCTCAGGGCAGGCACATGGTCAGGTGTCCAGGTGGAAATGTCTTCACTCTGTCACAACAAGAGGATATAGGGTCAGGGCAGCAGTGAACACCTCCCTCTTCAACATCGCCACCACCGCCACTATCAACTGTCCTGTCATCCTGACCACCATGAGCTTGACCAGGCATTTATTAAGCATCAGATCCACCCTGGTGAGAAATTTCTTATTTGTACTATCTCAGTTAAGATCCACAAGAATTCTAGAAGCAGTGGCTGGTAATTCTCTACTTTATAGATGATGGAAACAAGATTTAGGAGAACTACCACTCTATGAACACACAGACACCAAGTGGCATGGTGGAGGCCCTAGTCCAGGCCACCGCAGCCCAAATCTGCCCTGCTAGAGTCTAGGAAAACCTGCCGGACGCAGGCAGTCCTTCTCGTGCTGGGGTGGGAGAGTGTTGGAGATGCTTATTAGCTGGGTGCAGTGGCTCACGCCTGTAATCTCAGCACTTTGGGAGGCAGAGGCAGGCAGATCGCTTGAGCTCAGGAGTTTTGAGGCCACCCTGGACAACATGGTGAAGCTCTTATCTCTGCAAAAAATACAAAAGTTAACCAGGTGTGGTGGTACATGCCTGTAGTCCCAGCTACTCAGGAGACTGAGATGGGATGACTGCTTGGGCCCAGGAGGTTGAGGATGCAATGAGTTATAATCATGCCACTGCATTCCAGCTTGGGGACAGTGAAGCCCTGTCAAAAACAAAAAACAAAAAACAAAAACAAAAACAAAAAAACTACCTCTACATCCTAATCTTCCTTCTCTGTCCGAGGGGAAGAGTGCTTAATGGTACAGATCATACAGTCTGGAAGGCGGCCCCTGAATCCTCATCTGGGGATTCCTAATACACATCAGTTATTTCAAGGCTCTGACATGTCCTGCAGGCAAAGGAACCTGGTTGCCTTTGTGTAACCCAGAGTTTGCTAATGAGTGCAGAACACTTATTTCAGGGATCTTCTCCCCTCCTACAAGGCGAGCAGCACAGGGCCAGAGGACAAACCGTCCCCTGCCACAGTGAGAGGACATGCTTGTGCACACCCTGGCACACGCTTCCTCCTCAACCCCCGAACCACAATCATTATCGTCTCAGACCCCATTCTTGTCTCTACTCAGGCCTCACTGTGGTGCTCTGGCCTCGCTCCCAGATTGGGGGGGGCGGAGGCCTCACAAGGCCTGCAGAGTAGGGCCTGGGTGGAGGCCTCAGTGAGAACCCAGAGAGCCGGGGTGGGCTGTTGCCAGGAGGGGCCTCTGGCTGGGGCAGGCTGGCACTGAGGAGTAGGCATGACCCTCAAGGGAGTGGAGCCCAGCAGGAACCTGTCCTCTGGCCACCTCCATGTTTCCGAGGCAGCCTTTCATGGGACAGGGCCTGCTCTACTCAGGTCTCAAGGTTAAGGCGTCTGAGCTGCCTCCTCAGCTGAAGGAACTGGGCCAGATGGAGCAGGGCGGCGGTTTCCTCATCAGTCCTGGCTCTCCAGCCTCCCTTCCGTCTGCCTGCTGTGGCCTAGCATCCCCCAGGAGAGGGGTGGGAGGACAGGGCCCAGCCCCAGAGCAGCTGGTGGCTCAAGGGGGAGGCGCACATCTGGCGGGCCCCATTGCGCCCTGGGCTTGAGGGCAGCACACACTGGATCTTTGTCCCCAGGCAACCCCACCACCCCCCTAGTCACAGGACTCAAGCCTGTCCCAAGAGAGCATCTAGTCCAACCCTCTGCATTTACAGAGGGGGAAACTGAGGCCCCCAAGTAGGGGAGAGGGAGGCTTCCCCAGGACTAAGGAGTGGCCAAAGAGGACTGCGTGTGGGGAAAGGAAAAGCTCTGTCTCTAGGGTAAGAAGAGTAGCTGGCATCAACAGCCAGGTACTCCCTCTCCCTCCCCAGTGGGCACCGAACCACCTAGGGCTCCTTCCTTGCAGGGGGAAATGGGTGGGGAGGAAGAGCTGGGCAAGCTGGCAGATTCCACCAGGACAGAGCCGGGGGGCCCTGGCAGAAAATCCATGCTGGGCTGGGGGGCATCAGAGGTCAGAGCTGAAGCAAGAAGACCATGTGTGTCCAAAGATAGCTGTGTTCCTTCCCACTTAATAAGGGCCAAGACCAGGATGGTCTTTTCAGCCCCTCTCCTCAGAGATTGGTGACCCCTACAGGAATTAGTGACCCTGGCTAGGTGTTGGGGACCAGGGTCAGTGAGATCAGAGACAGAAACCATCAAGTCAGCTCATCCAGCTCCTGCTCAACTAAGCACATCTGCCCTGCCCCGGATGACAACGCCGGCAGCCCAGATACTGGGTGAGGGGAGAAGGCAGAAGGCAGGTGTCTTGTGGGCTGGCGTGATGGGGAGGAGGGCAGGCTGTGCCCCAGACCCTGTGTGCATCCCCCGCCTCTGCGGCCTGCTGGCTGGTGGCAGAAATCGATAGCTGCATTAACGCTGCTCCTGCTCTGCTCGCTCGCCCCCTCCCTCCTCCCAGCTCCAGGATCTGGCTCTGCGTGCGGGGTGGGCAGGTCAATTAGAAGTCAGCTCCCTCCAACACAGCCAGCCTGCGCTCAGGGCTGGCGCTCTGGCCGAGTGTCTCGGCTTTTGTCTCTGTCCTGAGTCTCTCCTGGTGGGGACCAAACCTCATGTTCTGTTCCTCTCTTGGAATTTCTCTGATCTTCCACTATTCTGTCCTTCCTCAGGGCCCACCCACCCCCACCCTCTGAGGTCCTGGGACATGCTGAGCTTGGGACCAGAGGATGTGATATGTCACCAAACAGGTGCTGCAGGCAGAACACTATGGTTTTTCAGTCACAGAAGTAGGAGGGAGGTGGGCACACAGGGGGACTGGCTCACAGGGACAACTCTGTTTTCAAATCCAGAGTGGACAGACATGAACATCTGGTCCTCAAGCTTGTTCCAAATCGACCCTGGTACCTGGCTCATCTTCTCCTTCAGATCTTAGGAAAAACTGATGCCCTGGTCCCAGTGGACCACTGACCAAAAATCCCATTTGCCCTACTCATGGAAGGGGAGGACATAGAGGGGATGTTCTCCCAGGTCCCAGCCTTCTACTCTAGGGCGCACAGCCACCCCCTTCCAGGCCAGGAAGGGCCTGGCAGTGCCCAGGCAGCAGGGGAGGAGTCAGGGCTGTGTTGAAGCAGAGCGGGAATGAGCGGGAGGGAAAGCTGGCGGGCAGGCGGGCGGCGGCGGGCGCATCCATCATCGGCCCTGCCAGGAACGCATCCAGCCCCCAAAAAGAAATACTGCGCCTGAGGAGGGACAACAAAGGGCTCCGTTTCATCAGCAATGCGGAGCCAGCGCCCCGCCGCCCCGCCAGCCGCGGTCAGCCCACAAAGGACCCCTTTGTCCATGCAGGAGCCGGCCAGCCGGGCGCTGGGACCAGGGGCTGACGGGCGGGGACAGAGCACGGGGGGCTGGGGGGGGACAAGTTACGGAAAGCTGGGGGGCAGAGGGGCATGTGGGGGCAGAACAGAGACAGGTGGTGGGGACAGAATCTTGAGACAGAGAACTAGAGGGGTGGGTCAGAGAAAAGGAGAGCTCGAGAGGAGGGGGCAGAGGGTCAAGGTTAGTGGAGACAGTGTCATGGGAAGCAGTGTCTGGGGCAACAGGGTTCAGAGACCCAGGGACCCAGGACACCTTGTCTAGGCTCAGGGACTTAAGGGTCTAAAAGACAAGTAAACAGCCTTGAGGAGGGAGTCCCAGAAGGCAGCTGGGCATGCCCATAGGAGAGGGACGCAGAGGGAAGAGTAGAGGAGAAGTGCCGAGGACACCAGATCAGACCCACTGTGTAGCCCGAGGCCTGAGAAGAGGAGGTGGGGAGGAGATGGGCAGGAGAGTGGGGAGAAGGACTAGGGGGGAGGTGGGGAGGAGGGCTTGGGGGAAGGTGGGGAGGAGGCTGGGGAGGAGGGCTGCGGAGGAGGTGGGGAGGAGGACTGGTGAGGACTGAGGAGGAGGTGGGGCAATGGGTTCTTGACCCCAGAGCATGGCTGCAGGGCCCAATGCCTCCTGTAGGCTCCAGCTCACTGGCTGAGCTGGAAAGAGAGGGAGAGTCATACCTGGGGCCACCCTCCTGGCAGTAGAGGCCACCCCGTGCCTCTACCCTAAGGCTCTGGCCAGCCCCAGAAGGCAGGGAGCCTGCCCCCTTCTAGCCAGCCCCCACCACCTGTGTTGCCACTCCGGTTTCCTTAACCAATGGATCCTATCAACTAGCATTTACTGAGTATCCACTGTGTCCCATGCCCTGTGTTTTTATGCTTTACAAGTCTTAGCTCCTGAATGCCTCCCTAGAACCTGGGGAGACAAAAACTAATTGCCAATTTCAGACATGAGGAAATTTAGGCTCAGAGAGGTTCAAGCTGTCAGTCTGAGGTCAAACAGCTGGTGCCTAGCAGGGGTGGAGCTTGAACCCAGAGCCCAAGTGTTAGTCACCCTGCTCTGTGGCCACCTTGGCAACTGACAAAGTGGCCCACGGCAGGTGACCTAGGTACCCCTAAGGCTGCTCTTACTCCCCAGGATTGTTACCGTGCCTGTCACCTCTCCGTGGTTGGGGGCAAGCTGTCACAGACCCCAGGAGAGTGCCCCCACCTGGGGGACTTGGAGATGCCCAGGGCCCGGAATGCTAAGCCAGTGACATCATAATGCCAGCTGGCAGTGAGGTCACTGGAGGTGGTGGCAGTGCCCTTATTCAACCCTCAGCCCTAGAAGAGCCTCACTTCACCCCCTGCAGGGTTCAATCTTGAACTTTTGGGCCAGAAAGCACTGGGAAGGAGGGGACATCCTGGGATGAGATGGTGCCATCTGCATACAGACATGTACACAGGTGGCCCACAGCTGGATGTTCTAGATATTCATTTGCACACATCTTCCCTGCACGTACCCGGAGAGCAGCCCTGTACCTTATGATACCGGAGAGACAGCAGAGCACAGACTCAGACTCCAGCACTGTCTTCCAGGAGCACACAGGAGCTGGGCCCATAGTCACATGAACCAGTGTGAAACAAGAGCCGGAAGGGGACACAGTGAACTATCTGGGGCCTTCCTGGAGGAAGGGACTGCTAGGCTGAGAGTTAAGGATAAGGAGAAGCAACGAGAGGGGACAAAGGCATGAAAGAGAGCCTAGGCAGGCGGGGAAGTGGGCGTGAGGTATGTCTGTGAGGCTGACAGGGTCCCAACTGTGCAGAGCCTTGAGACCAAGGGCAGGATTTTTATTATTATTATTTTTTAAATTTTTTAGTAGGGATGGGGTCTTCCTATGAGGATCACGCAATCCTCTTACCTGGGCCTCCCAAACTGCTGGGATTATAGGCGTGAGCCACTGCGCCTGGCTGGCAGGATTCTTAAAAAATGGTTTTATCGAGGTATAGTTTACATACTATAAAATTCTACCACATTAAAGTATACATATAATTTAATGACTTTTAGTAAATCTACAGAGTTATGCAACCATCACCACTATCAAGGGCAGGGTTTGACCAAGGTACCATCCCCCCTCTATTCCTTGCTGGCTGACCAGCCTTGCAGCCATCCTGCCTACCCAGGGAGGCTTGTGGAAGAGGCTGTGTTTCAGGACCACCAACACCAGCCCAGCCGAGCTGCACATCCTGGCTCAATGCACCACTTTCCACGCTTCCATGCAGCACTTGACACCCCCGACTTGCCCCCTCCCCACCACCTTGGTGGGCTGGTCTCCTTGGCCTCCAAGTGAGGCAAAATAGGCAGACAGGCTGATGGTGCGCAAAGCAGACCACAGGCTATGGTGGTTGAACCAAGCCGGGCAGCGGGGTGGAAGGGAGGGTGTTCCGTCTCTGATTTCCATGATTCAGCCTGGGGAGTTTCCAGAGGGAAAAAAAGAAGTCCTGCTCAAGCCCAGGGAGACTGGTCTTGGAGGCAGGGAGAAATGCAGCCCCAGGCGGAGAGCACAGGGCACACATCCAGCTATGGATGGACACACACACCCCCACACACTGGCCACTGTGAGCACCCAGTGGGTTGACTGGGGTGAGACATGGCCTCAACCCCACCAGAGTCACCCCAAGACTGACTGCCAAAGACAGAACAAGGGACAGCATTTCTATGTCCCTGACTCCACACCCCTGACCCTCTTACACTGCTCCTCCCGGGGCAGGTACCAACCATGCCTTGGCCCGAGGACTAAAGGGTTTGTGCTGGGACACAAGGGTTTGAGCAAACCTGGAGTACGTACAGCTCTGTTTTCTCCCTCTTTTTTTTTTTTTTTTTGACGGAGTCTTGCTCTGTCACCCAGGCTGGAGTGCAAATGCCTGATCTCGGCTCACTATAACCTCCACCTCCCGGGTTCAAGCAATTCTCCTGCCTCAGCCTCCAGAGTGGCTTGGATTACGGGCGCACACCACCACACCTGGCTAATTTTTGTATTTTTAGTAGAGATGGGGTTTCATCATGTTGGCCAGGCTGGTCTTTAACTCCTGACCTCAGGTGATCCACCTACCTCAGCCTCTCAAAGTACTGGGATTACAGGTGTGAGCCACCGCACCCAGCCAGACTCTGTTCTGTTTTACACGGCTCCCCAACACAGCTGGAGGAGGGGATCAGCCCATTCATGAACAGCAACACTGAGGCCCCGGGCAGGATGTATGTTCTTTTTTTTTTTTTTTTTTTTTTTTTGAGACAGAGTCTCGCTCTGTCGCCCAGGCTGGAGTGCAGTGGTGCGATCTCGGCTCACTGCAAGCTCCACCTCCAGGGTTCACGCCATTCTCCTGCCTCAGCCTCCCAAGTAGCTGGGACTACAGGCGCCTGCTGCCACGCCCGGCTAATTTTTTGCATTTTTAGTAGAGACGGGGTTTCACCGTGTTAGCCAGGATGGTCTCGATCTCTTGACCTTGTGATCCACCCGCCTCAGCCTCCCAAAGTGCTGGGATTACAGGCATGAGGCACCGCGCCCGGCCAGGATGTATGTTCTGACCTGGGGCTCTAGGGAGTGAGATGCCTGGTATGCCTCTGATAAAGACAGGCCCTTTCCTCAATAGGCACCTCTCTCAGGCCAGGTTCCTTTCCTGGAAGAGTCAAAGTTCAGGAAGACCCTTCCTCATTTTTTGACCATGGGAAAAAACTGGCCTCCGAGACAGTTTTCCCATTTGTCACATAGGACCAACCACAGCTAACAGGTACGGGGCTCTTCCTACGTGCCACACTGTCCATGCTTTATCTCACGTTATCCTCATACCCCATCTCTAAAGGAAGTCCTATTATTGCCCCATTTAGAGCAGGCAATTTTATTAAGCAGGTGTGATGACGCCCTGCCTATCTGGGATCCCCTGAATCTTGTAGTAAACATTTCCCAATGTGGTGATCTCTGAGCTGACACCAATCAGAAATTAGGGCCCATGTACCCCCTCAGGACCTCCCTCCTGATGGGCCTCACCATGGGACAAGCCAGGGAAGGCTAGCCCAGGGATACATGAGCCAAGAAATCAGAGATGGGGCACTGTTCTTCTGGGGCTCCTATGTGAGGTGTGTTTGCGTGTCTGGGGTTTGGGGAGGCATATGTGCATAGGACTGGCTAGGGAACTGGAGTCCTGAGGTCTAGGTTTGTGGCTCCACCCTGTCCCTCCCTGACTAGTGACTTTTACCAAGCTCTTTCCCCTACTAAGCCTATCTCCCATTTGTAAAATGGAAACAAATGGCTCTTGCTCCTCACCCCAAACTACTGGAGGAGTCACGATCCCAGGGCATACTATGGGGAAGGAGGCAGAGATACAGAGGGAATAAAAAAAGGATTCCAGACAGTGATCCCCTCCACCCTCCAGACCTCAGGAGGAAGGCCCCAGAGGCCCCGATCAGTCACTGATACGATCTGCAGGTAGGAAACTGATTTGAGAGAAGGGTTTTGAGCAGGACGCAGGGCTGAGACTGAACCCTAGAAGAGGTGAGACCCACTGGGGCAAGGAGCATCCAGTCCCTTCTACTCTTAAGTTCCCCAGAGGACATTAAAATAAACAGCAGGTCCTGGCCAGGTGCGGTGGCTCACGCCTGTAATCCCAGCGCTTTGGGAAGCCGAGGCGGGTGGATCATCTGAGGTCGGGAGTTTGAGACCAGCCTGACCAACATAGAGAAACCCCATCTTTACTAATAACACAAAAATTAGTCGGGCACGGTGGCGCATGCCTGTAATCCCAGCTACTCGGGAGGCTGAGGCAGGAGAATTGCTGGAACCTGGGAGGCAGAGGTTGCAGTGAGCCAAGATCACACCACTGCACTCCAGCCTGGGCAGCAAGAGCAAAACTCCACCTTGAATGAATGAATAAACAAATAAATAAATAAGTAAATAAAAATAAACAGCAGGTCCTAATAGCGCACACTCACTGTTTGCCAGGCACTGTGCTAAGCATTTCACATGCATTTTCTCACCAGATTCTACTACCATTATTATTATCCTCATTTTACAGATGAGGCAACTGAGGTTCAGGGACATAAAGTCACCTGCCTAAGGTCACAATGTCAGTAAGTGGCAGAGCCAGGATTTAAATCCAGGTCTGTACGACTCCAGGGCCTGGTGCTCCAACGCTGGCTGAGGGCTCCACAGCATATGGAGGGAAGACTTCAGCTAAAGGGTGAGGTTCAGTTCAGCTCTCAGCTTGGGGAAATCCCCTAGGTTTCCCTTGGGTCCTGGAGGGTGGCTCTCAGGGCCCTGTTGCAGAGAAGTCTGCAGCTGTACCCCATGGCCCAGGAAAAGATGGGGAAGGGGCTGCGGGTGGGCCAGACGGGCCAGGCTGGGCCAGAGCTCCGGGCATTCCGGCGGCCTCCGCAGGAAGCAGAACGGGACGGAAACCGGCTCCTGCCTCCTCCCCCAGAATCCTGTGGGCAGCCCAGCCGGCCGCACAGAGGCCCTCTTTGTGCCTGCCCCAACCCGCCACCCGCGGCTGGCCCAGGGTTTTGAGTTTCCTGGGGGGTGGGGGCCCAGCCACTGCTAAGCCTCCATCTAGCTCCCCTCCTGGGGGCAGCCACAGCAGTCCACAGCTGGAGGAGGAAGAGAGGGGATGGCCAAGGCCACTCTAGAGACCCTGGGGGCCTGGAGTCTGCCCACACCCCATTCCTCCAACATTTACACACCCAAATCAGGGGCTGAAGGTGGGAAGAGGGACCCAGAGACAGAGTTGAGGTCACCCCCCAGAGTCTGCCTCTGCCAGCAGCCACCAAGCCTGTCACGACACACCTGGAACCCCACCCATCCCACGCCATCCTGGCGCTCTTGGGCCTAGAGTGGTGCACACAGTGAAGCTGGGCAGTGGGCCAGGCAGTCCATGTCAAACCATTTCCCACTCTCCGAGGCTCCCCGGACACACAAGGCTCAGCAAGCTGAGGCCTCAAGCTCACTTCCCAGTATTTTGGGGGACAAAAGCCCCTCGGGTGGCATAACTGCCCAAGGATGCTGGGCACCTGAGAGTGAGCTCAGGGGGCTGGAGTGTGTATGGTGACAAAAGCACTGCATACAGTGTGTTTTCGCGTGTCTACCCGGGAGGTGTGCTGCACAACTGTGTGTGAGTGCGTCCAGTGGACTCTGAATGTGCCCAGTTGAGTGTGTAGTCTCAGATGTCGCCCTCTACAGACCACAGCATTAAAGCATATACGGGGATCATGTACCAGTGCTGGGGGAGATCTTTGACTCTGTGACCTCTGAGGGTAAAGTGGAGGCATGTGTGTGCCACCCACGTCTGTGAATGTATATGGATGTCCAAGTGCACGCGTGTGCGAATAGGGTGGTTTATGTGGTGAGAGAATGTTTGTGGGTTCTTCTGGTCTGTACATGTCAACATTATCTTTGCCGCATGAATGTCAGTGTGTGTGTGTTCACATGCACTGTGAGTTGTGTCAGGAGCTCTGGGCTGTATGAGAGTCTGGGGCCCTAATGGAACGGGGATGGTGTAGACAGGAACTGGTGCCAGCTGCTAGGGCCCCTATGGAAACAGGAAGCTGCCCACAGGTGCACCTGGGCTGTGGTGGGGGCTGGGTTCCATCCAGGTTCAGTTTGTGCCTCTATGAAACCAACCCAGGGTTCCACTAGCCGAGAATCTGTCCCAGCTGTAAGGGGGACACCTGCCTTGTCTGTGTTCAAGGTCCAACAGCTCTGGCCAGTGTCTACCGCCTGCCTGGCCTGAGCGTGGAAAAAACTGGAAAACAAAAGCCCCCAGACCGCAGGCCCTCCCTGCAGAGGTGTCGGGGAGGCAGGCAAGAGGCGGGAGGCTGAGGAGGAGGGAGGGAGGTGTCGCCGCAGCCCCGGAACACAAAAATAATGAGGCGAGAGGGGCCATGGGGCCAAGCCGGCTAGTTCCGGAGTCGCTATCTGACCTTGACAGATGCCACAGCTGGGCGCCTGGAGAGGAGCTGCGCCACAGTGCTGCAGAACCCCCCCAGCACCTCCCCCAGGCCAGGGTCGATGGAGGCTCAAGCTGGCCCCAGCCAGAGGCAGCCACCCCATGAGGTGGGAGCCAGAAGGACTCGGAGCACCTCCCAGTAGGGGGGATGGGGTAGAGGTGTCTGGAGGCAAGGGAGTGGGAGCAGGGCCACTGCAGGGCACAAAAGGCAGCAGTGGGGTCTTCTGAGGGTGCCCTTGCCCTCAGGTAAGGCTACATGTGTGAGAAGCACGCAGAGCCTGCCATTGTGTGTGTGTAGCTTGGCTGTGGGGCTGTGTGTGTGGAGAAGGGAAGTAAAGCGTGAGTGTTGGTGTGACAAAAATTGTACTTGTGTGCATGTGTCCTCGGGGTCACACAAGGCTGGGAAGACAGGCTCATGTCCCTGAAATGGGTGTGGCCACATCACTCGGTGTTGGCACTGATCACTCCCCAAACTCATTTAGAGTCACAGCTGTCCTGGCGGGTGCGAGCTGTGCTGGGTCTAGGGGTAGGATGGGAGACAAAGAGAGCCACAAGTCCTGTCACTTGCAGATGGGGGAGAGGCGCCCCTCCGGCCCTTCCTGACCTACCCTCTCTCCCACTATAGCGGTTGTCCCAGGCACTCAGTGATGGGCACGGGGCTGCGCACCGCCACTCTAGGGACATCAGCCAGGGGCTGGGGTGAGTTGCAGGAGGGGATGCTGGGCTGGAGGTGGATTAGCAATTCCGAGCACTGGCTGCATAATTAAAAAATCATTACGGCAGGCGGGCAGAGCTGAGTGTGAGCTCACGCTCAGAGCGGGCGGGGACACTGCCATGGCACTCCCCCTCCCACTGCTTCCCCGAGGAAAAATCCCACCTGCTAATATAATTATGGAAAAACACAAGCACGGAAATTTGGTTTCAGCAAACAACGTGCCTGAGTGCCCAGGGCCTGCCTGGCCCTCAGCACAGCGAGCAGGCTGGCCAGTGGCACCCAGGACTCACGGAAGTAAGGCAGGCCCTCCTGGGTCCAGACATTACCTCCACTCCCTCAGCAGCCCCCCAAGAGAGGAGACTGGCCGGGGGATACAAAGCCCAGCTCCCTAAATCCCAAATTCAGGAGAAAATGGGCTGGTGCTGATGGTTTACAAAAGGGGAAACTGAGGCTAAGGAATCTACATAAGGTCACTGTGTTTGTGGCAAAGCCAAGAGGAACTAGATCTGTGCTCAGTGCAACACCTCAGGGCTCAACACCGCCTCGTGACTCCCCCTATCATCAGTCATCCCCCAGCCTTCTCCGCTCCGCCTGGGATAAGCGTATCTCTCCTGGAGACTGAAGAGAGCCTCCAACCCAGGTACCCCGGCATGGCCCAGAGCCTACTCAGACCTGCACGCCACGATGGGGTTCAGGGACAGGGCGTCCTGGGCTCGTCTGGGTTAAGCCAGGCGAGCAGACCTGGCTCCCGCCCCAAGAAACGCGGCCAGCTCTGGGGCACAGGCCCCAGAACGGCAGGAACAGCCGCCATCACCTCGGGCCTGGAGCGGGCAGCGGGCCTGGAGCGGGCAGTGGGCGGCGCGGGAGGGAGCCGGGCCTAATTAGTCGGCCTGGGACCCAGGCGGGCGCCGGGGCGGCAGACGCGGCCGCCAGAGCCGCGCAGGCACGTCCGCGTCCGGCTGGGAGGCGGCAGGGAGCCGGGAGGCGCCCTGAGCCGCGGCGGGACGGGCAGCCTGGGAAGGCCTGGGCCAAGGAGATTCCGCACCGAGAAGGCCGGCCTCCCCTCATTCCTCGGTGCCACCAGGCGCAGCAATTAGAGGCTTTCAAAGTTTGTCCTTAATTGGTTTCATTTTTGCCTCATAAATGATTCATGGCCCCAGAGGTCTGGGAGGCAGAGGGAGTGGCAGGGGAAATTTGGGGAGGCTTTTGCCTGGGGCCAGGCTCCCTACCTGAGGTTGGGGAGGGTGCCGCAGCCCCAGCCCAGGAAGGGATGAGAGGGGCTGGGAAGCCTCGGGCAGGTGGGACCCTGCAGCAAAAATTAAAACCCAGGCCCTCTCCTTGGAGCGCCGACTAATTAGGAACTGCAACTTCTTTTCAGCACACCAGAGCTCTGCATCCAGGCCTGAAGCCACCGCAGCTGCTGGGGCCCTGGGAGCATGAATAATAATGTGATGATAACAAAATAACAGTGTCAGTAGTAATAATAAGGATGGCGAGAACAACATATACGTGATCTCTTTCAGCCACCCCTGCTCCCCCAAACACTAGTGTCTGTTTTACAGATGAAGAAACTGAGGCTCAAAGGCCTGCCCTCTGACCCTCAGTCTGATGCCACAATCCCTTAGCCCCCAACCCCCCAAGCTCTCAAGAGCATGGGACTGACTATTCACCCTCCAGGAATAGTGCCTGCCAGGAGGGTCAGGAGCTGCAGGGCCTAAGGAAGCCTGGGAATGGTCCTGAGGCCTGAAAAAAGACCCCAGTCGGTACCAAGTGGCCCCACACCCACCTGAGCCAGGCTGGCTCTGCCCCTCAACAGGCTGTGCGACCTCGCAGGGTCTTAACTGACCCTTCTGTAAAATAGGAGCACATTAGCCCTATGCCCCCACATTGAGTGCTAACCCAGTGCCAGGCACTAGGATAGACAGGAGATACCATGGACCCCATGGTTTAACAAAGTCTGTGCAGAGAACCCTGAGCGCTCAGTCAATGGGTAAAGTGCTGGGGAGCAGTACCCGGAGGGCTTCTTGGAGGAGGTGAGGTGGGAGGAGGAAATGCCTCTCCTCTGACCCCATAACCAGCCCACACAGGATGCTCAGGAGTGGGTGTAGTCCACTTAAACCCAAGACTGGGGTTGGACCTTGAAGAAACCCAGAACTACAGACCACATCGGAGTGACAGGGATGCAAAGTGCCCAGCTCAGCCTGCCCATGATGCTCCCTTTGATCCTGAACAGCTATGGGAGGTGAGGCATACTAAACTGAGCAGGGCCCATCTGGCCCCTGGAAATCCTGAAGGTGAGGGAACACATGAAACAAGTCGGAAGGTAAATGCTGGGTGGCCTGACTCCCTTGGAGCAGGGCTCAGGGTCTCACAAATACCATCTCTTGTATCCTTCAGTTCCTCTGACACATGCACCAGGCTCCCCTCTCAAAACCTGGTCCTCAGGCCCCAGCCACAGCACAGTCCCAGTCAGCTCGCTGCTCTCCCACCCAGCCTGCCTCCAGTGGGCAGCCCGTGCCAGGGCCAGCACCACTTCAAGTGGTTATGCATCCCTGCACCTCTCCGCAGCTCTCTGAATGGCATCTATGATCATCCCCATTTCCCGGATGAGCAAAATGAGGCTTAGAGAAGCTAAGGGACCTGCCCAACACCACATAGCTCAGGAGGGCCCACGTTCCTCATCTTGCTGGCCTCTTTGTGGCTCAGTATCCTTGACCTGTCCCAGGCCTGGCCATTCTTGCCCCAACCCTGACCCTTCTCCTGTCTAGACAAAGACCACACCAAAGCCCACGCTCCTCCAGAAACTAGGACTTGATCCGGCCGAGGCTTGTGGTCAGAAGACCCACAGGAGGTCCAGGAGGTAGTGGGGGTGTCTGTGTACCCTGAGACCCCTGGGGCATGGGGGTCTTCTGAGGCTTGGATGGGGTAGTAGGGGAAGCTCCCACAGGCACACACAGGGATGGGGGTGATGGGGGTGAGGGGGCTGGCCATATTCTGTGGCTTCCTTCCTGGGAAGAGTCAACTTCAAGGCCCCTATCACCCATACTTGGGAGGAGGCCGCCCATGGGATTCTGAAGCTGGGGCACACATCCTCTGGAAATGAGACCAAGTTCTACCTGCCCCTGCTCCACCGTGCTGGAGGACACTGCTGAGGAGCCGGGCAAGGCTCACCCTCTCCGAGCCTCAGTGGCTTCATCTGCACACTGGCCCGATAATGTCCTTTGAGCGCTTTGAAAAAGTTTTTGAGAATAGGTTTAGAGGTTTTCCTTGAGAAAAGGGGTTTGGAAGAACTGGTCTATTTTCGGCTGGGGGCACTTTGGACACTGGGGTCAGTGTACCATAGCAGCCTGAAAATGGCTTGTTGAACACACAAACAAGTGGCCAAGTTCTTATCCTCAGCAGGTCTGGTCAACAAACCCTTCCCAGGTGCCGACTCTGGGCCAGGACACTGGTCTGCCCTTTGCTCCTCGCTGTCCATCTACCTGTCTCAGGGCTGCCCAGCCAGGTCACTGGGGTCCCTCTCCCCAGCCTGCCCGGAAGCTGTACACCTCCAGTGGGTCAGCACTGACGTCAGCAAGACTGGCCGGGCGTGGAGCCCGCCACCTCCGGAACCGCCAATTAATTAACTTTTTCAAATTAATTTCCCAAGCAAAATTCCATAATTACATCTGTCTCCATCAGTCCAAGCTGGGCAGGCAAGAGGACCCTGCAATGAGATGGAATGTGGTGTAAGGGGGTGGCCATACCAGCCCTGGGGCCAGGTCAGAGAGGCCACTGGGGGTTAGGTTTCACTACAGTTGGGCACTGGCCTGGCATCCTTATGGATCCTATCTGGGAAGGGAGGGGGCTGAGAGATTAGAGCATTCCAGCAAGAAGGTGGGCGCTCAGGGAGACCCATGGTCAGCCCAGCTCATCGGGATGCCCCATCCCCCACCCCATTGCCCCTAAACCACAGCGGGTCTTGGCATGGCCCAGTAGCAGCACAGGCACCGCGAGGCTGAGAAGGCCGCGGCTGCGGCGTTCTAATTTCCCAAAGGGGCTGAGATTAATTAGCTCACACACAGGCGCAGAGAGGGAGAGGAGAGTGGGAGCAGGAGCGGGCAGCGTCAGGCGAGGAGCTGGCTGGCACTCCCCCCTGCCCGCCCGGCAGGCAGTCGGCGGCCTTGACAGCCTGGGTGCTCTGAAGGTCAGTGGCCAAGCTGGCTGAGCCAGCAGATTGGCACTGTCTCCTTCCCAGAATCCTCAAGACCAAGGCTGGGGTACAGTGACCAGGAGGATAGTCTGGGGGGGAGGCGCTCCGCTGTCACCACCCTCTGTCGGTTCTGTGCCAGGTGCTCTGTCCACATCATCTTGATTGATGCTCACAGCAACCCACAGAAGTAGGCAACATGATTCTCCCGTTTCGCAGATGAGGACACTGAGGCTCAGAGCTGAGTGGGGCACTGGTGTGGGTCAAGGTCAAGCAAGTGTGGACAGTGGAGGTGACGCTGAAATGCAGGCTGGCCCAACTCTACAGCCCACCCTTCTTCCCCTGGACCCCTGTGCAGGTGTGAGGGCTACAGGAGCTCTGGGCCTGGGGAACTGGAACACCAGTCACAAAGCTCCTAAGTGTGTCTGTCTGCAGGGAATGGACTTACCCCTGCTTCAGAGAATGTGCAGGGCAGACTTGCACAGTCATTTCACAGATGAAGAAACTGAGACCAGAAAGGGGAAATGACCTGAGGCTGGGACCAGCCTGTAGTAAAGTCAACCCAACGAAGTGAACTTTAGTGAGCCCTGACCCAGGGCCATGCAGCGCCTGGTGCTAAGTGACACACGGACCACGGGATAGGGGGTCATTGTGGCTATGTCCCTGTATACCAAAGAGGAAGTGCCAGCTCAAGGGCACTTGCTCAACTCCTCCCTGAAGGGTGCCCAGGAGAGGGAAATGGAGCCCCTGGGGAGGGGGTGGAGAAGGTAAGCAACCCTGACCAGGCCCTGAGGCAGCTTCCCCGGACCTAACCATGGAGTTTCCCAGAACGTGTCTACAGAAGAACCCAGAAACCCCAAGGGGCATCCATCTGCTCCCCAGGGGGTCCCCCGCCCACCCACCCACCGTCTCCCCTGGAGTTAAGGGGTTAGGTTAGCAGTTCCAAGGCTCTTAGGTTCAAACCGGAAAGTGCCTTGAGATACCAGAGGGTCCTAGGAGAGTTAAGGCGCTGGGCATGGGGGAGGGGGCTGGCTCAACTAGAACACTACGCATCTTGTGTGTAATGGGGCAAGGGGAGCCCCTCATCTCAGAGACACAGGCTCAGGCCATGCCAGGGTCCAAGTAGGCTTTGGAGTAGGGATTCCTGTCCTAGCTCTGCTGTCTCCAGCCTAGGTGACCTTAGACAGGTTGCTGACCCTCGCTGAGCCCAACCCCTAGCCACTGAAATGCAGCTGCTGACAGCCCCCACCTCGTCAGGTCCTGGAGAGAACCTATGTGAAGGGGTCAGTGTAGGGTCCACATGCAGTAGGTGCTCAACTAAGGATAGCTGTGTTGTTTTTACTGTCATCATCTGCCAGCATAAGCGTGAACGTCACGGACAAGTCAGGCCAGGCATGTTGGGTAAGCCAGGTCATGGCCCCGGTTCTCTCACCGTTTGCTTTTGAGCTCTGAGGCAATCCTTCATGCCTCAGTTTCCCCAGCCCCAAATACAGAGCATTCCCCCTCTAGCCTGCAGGACCATGGGGAGATGGACATGTGGTAGAAGCCTGAAGGTTACAATGAGGGTAGCACCCCACTGGTCAGGCTTGCATCTCCTCTTCTGCCCAAAGGAAGAAGGCCTACCTACACTTCTGGACAGCCTTTCCTCCTACCTCCCTGGCCCTCAGCCCTGCCTGCTCATGTTGGCTCTTCTTAATCTCCCACAGCCCTGTCAGCCCTCACAAAGGCACATCCCAAGCCTCTCGCTACCCTGCAAAGGCTCCATTTGCCACCTGGAAGTCCCTGCTCAAGTCTAACTTGTAGACTTGCTGTGTGAGTGTAGGGGGTGGGAGACAGAGAAATCCTTGAAACTAGTCGGCTCTCTGTTCCCTCTGATATTAGGAAGCCTCCAGGATTTTCCACCCAAGGACCATGGGTTCCTCTGCCCTAGGTCCAACCCATTCCCATCCCTCCCCGCAACCCCTGGCCCCCAGCTCAGCCTCTTCACTCGGGTACCTCATCATCCCCATCTGAGAACAGCCCTAGAGAAGGCTAAAGCCAAGACCTAATTAAGGAGCCCTTGTTATGGGATGCCACCCCCAGAAAAATGCCAGCTCTAGTGGAGCAGGTGGAGGGGCACAATCGCTTGGAGATCCACGTGTGACATAATGAGAACTGATGACAACACACCCCACCCTCTACTTCAGGTCCTGCAGCTTTGAGACAGAGATGAGAGTCATACCGATCTCACAGGTGACAAACATGAGGTCAGAGAGGTGAGCAGACTTGCCCATGATTACACAGCAGGCAGTGACCAATCCAGGTGTGGAGCCCAGGCCTGTCCAACTCCAGAGTCCGCGGCACAGGGGCATCCAGTTTCCTGACTGGCCACTGCTATTTGTGTCCCTCAGGATGCTTGGGTCCCTCTCTCCTCCTCAACCACGGCCCAGTCCTTTATGGAGACCTGTGTGGCCAGGAGGAGGGAGCCCAACTGGGCCTGAGTCCTTATAGTCATATGCCCTTTGACCACTGCTAGGCTGTCTCAGTACTGTAGGCCCAGAATGACCTGTAGTCTGGGTGTTAGGAGACTGTGTCCAAAGCCCTTCATGACTATGAAGCCATTCCCATCAGACTCACTTCTGTCACCTGAAAAGTCGCTTTTTTGGCAGCATATGGAAAATGGGTATACCCTTATTTCTGCCCAGTTCGAGGAAGGTAGGTCCCAACCCCAAAGTGGGGCAGAGGCTTAAAAAGGCTCCCTGAGGGCATATCCTCAGCTCTCAGCACCCCAGGACTCCCTTATACACAAGCCAGCTCTCTACCCATTTTGCAGGGCTGTAGACTTAAGAACCAGGGCCATGGCCAAAATCTAAGTGGGGACACTGGATAATGAGGGCCTTGGCAACTAAGGGAACAGAGAGAAGCAGGTGTGCGGTAAGCAGGGAAGGTGGGCAGAAAGACTCCTGGGTCCATTTGATCAGAGGTATCATTCTTCCCCCATCTCTGGCACACCCCTGCCACCTCCCAAGGACCCCATGCCCTGGGTCTGGGAACCATCCGGCCACTTAGTGGTCCTGGGGAAATCGACTTTCCCTGGCACTCCCTCTCCAGCCTTTCCTTTTCCCAGCTCCCCTATATCCCTCCCCCATGTACCCAACCCACTCTGCCTGAGGGCAGGTGGGTTTAACACTCTCATGCCTGATACTTGGGCCTCCTCCCCAGAGAGGGCAGAGCCAGGTTTGCTATGGGAAAAAACCATCTCCACCTCCCGACCCACACCTTGTAGAACCCGGTGGACACAACATGGCTGAAGGCCAGGCCTCTTCTGTGTAAGCCTAAACACAGGGCGTCTGGGGGAGCAGAGCCCTGACCACAGCAGGTGTGCCTGTGTGTGCCAGTGCCCTGGCCCACCCAATGGCATCATCTGGGGGTAAGCTATGGCCTGAGAATGATCAGACCCCAGCGTGTGGGGCCAATGGGGTGAGAGTGGCCTCCTCGCAGGGGGCACACCTGTGTGTGCCTGTGTATGTGCATTCGCCTAGGTATGTGCTGGTGTGTGTGTGCGCCAGAGGCTGGGCTGTGGCTGGAACCATGAGTGTGCTTCTGGAGCGCCACATGGGAGCTGTGTGTGCATGGTGCATGTGACCGAGTCTGTACCATGCGTGTCGGCTGGGTGTGCTGAGTCGTGTGGAACTACGTGTGCTGCAAGTGACTGTGTCTGTCCTAAGTGTGTGCCCGGGTGTGCCGCGTGTGGGGTGCGTGAGTGTGCACTCTCCCTGCCAGGCCGCAGGGCCTCTTGGGGCTGCTGGGGATGGGGTGACTCACGTCTCCTGAGCTAATCCTGCCGCCCGCCCGCCCAGCTCACCCTGCTCTGCTGGGCTGATGGCCGCCAGCACAAGAGGTGGGGGGGTGGCGCGGGCAGCCGCGGCGGGGAGGCTGGCTTGATAAATAACCTGCTGCTTCCCCAGGCCTCTGAGAAGGGGAGGCTGCAGCATGGGGAGGAGCATGAGGGCGGAGGTGGGGGAGGCTGTCCTGGCCCCCTAGGCTCCGGCTGCCCTGGCCCCCTCGGCCCAGGCTGCGGCTCCGGGGTTCCTGTTTCATCGAAACCTGAGCTGGGAAAAGCCTATCGGGTCATCTTGCCTGTCCCGCCGGCCACCAGGCCCAGGCAAGCTGCCCCTCAGGGGACAGGCCCGCAGCCTGGCCTCCCAGCCAGTGGGTGGTTGGGTGGGGGGAGGATATTTCTGTCCAGACTAAATGCAGCTCTAGGCCTCTGTCTGTGTACCCCCCCCCCCACCCCAGCAGCTGCTCCCAGAGGCGCCCTGGCTCTGCAGGGCTGACTAAATATAGGCCCCCCACCCCAGCAAACCCCCCATGTTCACCAATTCCCAGCGGCCCCACCCACATGAGGCTCCACCCACATACCCCCCCCTACCCCAACCAGAGGGGAAGGCTGAGGAGCCCACTGTGTGAGCTTGGGGCAGCGGATCCCCCTCTCTGGGCTCTCAAGCTACAAAAAAACAAGCATTTCTCAGCTCTGGGCCCTGCCCTACCTAATGGGTGCTTTTGGAGTATAGACCACAAAGGTGACTGGGTTGGGGTCTTCGCATAAGAGATAAGGGCTGAGGTCCCCTCCCCAGAGAACCCCAAGCGCCTTTAGGCTTATAAACACAGCCCCTCCATCCTGCCCATTCTTTGCCCAGGCCGGGCAATACCAGGCTCCTCCAATCTGCCCTGGCCGGATCCTGGCCAGGAAACAAGTTGTGCCAGGCTTGGGGTGGAGGGGCGGGAGCATGACAGCTGCTATTTCCTGGAGGCCACGGTCGGGCACAACCCGGATTCCTGCCTGGCTCCACACTCCACCAGAGCCTCTTCCAGGCTGCAGGCCCTCCACAAGGCACCCCCTTCCCCGTGTCAGAGCTATTATCAGACCCTACAGGATCATCCCACTCCCCTCACTGCACTGGCACAGGCAGGAGGAAGGTGCGTGAATGCAGCTCGCCTCTAGGACTGGGGAGAGGTGGTCTCTGCAGGGTTCCACAGACTGAGAGGCAGCCCCAGCTTCCCTCCTCCTGCCTGCCTGCCCACCCGGCTGCTTCCCCCAGCCCCACACGCACCAAATTCCCCACATGCCTGTCTGTCTCTGACAGCTCGCGCAAATACTTGGCTGCGCGGGCACCCGCTGTTCTGAGCCTGCTGCGCCTCCTCCCTGCCTTCCCTGCCTTCCCGGGGGGCTCTGCAGACGCAGCCAGAGATGGGAGGGGGCCAGAGCCAAGAAGCTCAGTGGGCAGTGGGAGAAAGCAAGGGCAGGAGGGACCAGCCTCAATGCAGCAGCACCACCCCCATCCCCCGGGGCCTGAGGGACCTGGGAGGCCACAGAGAGCCAGCCCAGGCGGGGCAGCAGCTGCCGACACCCCCGCTGCCCCCCGACACCCCTGTTGCCCCCCGGAACTTCCCAGGAGGACCTTCCGGAGGCCTCCCACTTGCCTCGGCTGATGAAACAGCATCTGCCACCCCCGCGGCGGCAGCTCAGGACAGGGCGGAGGGCACACAAGGCCCCTAGGGAAGGCTTTGAAATCTGGACCAGGGCCCAGCCCCTCTTGGCAGTCCCAGCCCCCCAGCATAGGCCCAGCCTCAGAGCATGAGGGGTGCATTCCAGCCCTCCTGCAGTGTGCAGGGCACACCCGCCCAGCTGCCAAGCTTGGGATGTCTCCACTTGGACTGGCTGGGGGCCTTATTTGTCCCCACTGCCCTCCTTCCTGCTAGCCTCGTCTCCCTCCCAGGAAACCAGTGGAGGAAACACTTCCTGACAACAGCTGGGATTCTCTGCTGGACACTACGCCTCACTGGCTGGCTCCTTACCTCCCCCCACCTCAGTCCTTCCCTGGGAGTCACCAAATCACACCCCCACCCCACGTCTACAGCAGAGGAATCCTCCCCTCCCGGCCAATCTGCCACTAGCCCCAGCATCTAGGCACAGCACAGGCACTGAATGAATGACCTCATGGGTAACAACCTCCATTCTGCAGATGGGCAAACCAAGGTCAGGGGAGAGCCCAGAGAGCCAGGCCTCCCACACTGTGCTCTTCCTGAAAGGGGCTCACTGCAGGTCCCCTCACTATTCCTTTGCCTCCCAACACACTTTCTGCCTCGGGAGCCAATTGAGCCCTCCCAGGCTTCTGGAGGCATTAGGATGACTCCAAACAGAACCTCTCAGTGTTCTGGGTTCAAATGCCCAGTTAGGCTGCTCTAGATGACGATCCCAACTCTCCCACAGCTCAGCAGTGGTCCTGAAAACAATCCCAAGGTATTGTCATGGTGACGTTAGACCTTGAATAAAGCCTCCTCTCCCCATTGCACAGATGGGGCTGCTGAGGACCCCAAGGGAGGGGGAGCTGCAGGCGGCCATGAGTCAGAGGGGGAGCTGGGAAGCCGCCCGGCCCTGCCGGCTGTTGCTGGAAGCAACAGCCTGCATTTCCTCCTCACGCTGGTGCCTCGGGAAGCGTGGGCAGCGGGCGGCGGGCACCGCCGAGAGGACCCCTCCTGTGCCTGTGGGCCAGCCACATCCCCTCACTGCCTGACTGGGCCCACAGCCCACTCTCCACGCCGGCTAGAGTTCCAGAGAGGGGCTGGCTAGGGGCAGAGAGGGGCTGGCTAGGGGCAGAACAGGCATTTCTGTCCCAGGTATGGGCTCATGTCACCTGAGGGCACCAGGCCCTGTGACCTCAGGGCAGCCTGACCCCTAGAGCTTTAATGTCCCCTGGCATCAAACAAGGAGACTGAAACATGACCATTTACACTTCCTTCTAGCAGCAAAATCCATGGTTCTGTGACTCCAGAATCCCAACAAGAATCCTGACTTGAAAAATGCCTCCATTCCAAGCATTCTATAATTCTAGACTCCCATGACTAAGAAGTTCTAGGTCACCAAGATCTGACACCCCCAGGAAGAAAGAGGGCCAGGTCCACTTCTGCCTACTGCTATGAGCCCAGTTAACTAATTTCCCATCTAGCTCTGGGGGAGGTGGGCCAGGCAGGAGAGGGGCTGGGTCTCTCTCATCAGAGTCAGCAGGAACTGGCATGAAGCTGTGTGGGGCCCCTGGCCTGGAGAGAAACTGGTCTAGTCCTAGGGGACAGGCCACCTCCTCCTGGCACACACAGCCACTAATGCCACAGATGTCAGGAAGTCAGCCCGCACCAGAGAAAGTGAGAGAGTGGGTGGCGGGGGGTTTGCATACCTGCACCCCATCCTGCGGCTAGGAGGGAGGGAGGGCGGGCGTCAGGTCAGGGCTGGTCTCTCTGCTTCTCAGGTTCCAAGCCAAGCTCCACGCTTTATCTTCCTGTCTTCACCACCCACTGCTTCCTCCTTCCCGCCACAGTCCCCTCACCTCCCAGGCCAGTTCCAGCCCAGGCCAGCTGGCAGCCAGCCAGGGCAAAGGCTCCCAAGCCCATCTGACAGATGGAAAAATTGTGGTCCATGAAGAAGATAGGACCTGCCCCACTGGCTTGGCTCAGCAGCCTGTTGCTCTCTGGCCACATCTCTCCGCCTTGCCCCCACCTTGCTTCCCAGAATCCTCCACAGGGCCAGTGGGTCTCCACATGCCAGCCTGTCCACCAGCACACCCCCATCCCAGTGTCCCCTGACAGTACTCATCCTCACCACCAGTCACCCAGTCATTCATTCATCCACTTTTATCCACCCAACTAGCCTATCAGCCCATCTCCCCACCACATCTGGCCCATTGCCAAGGGTTATGGGGGCCTCAAAGAGGAAAGAGCAAGGCCTGTGCCCAGCAAGCATTTAAGGAGTCCCTTCTGTGTGCCAGGTAGTGTGGAAGGTTCAGGAAGCAGCATACAAAGGCCAACAGCCTGTCAAGGGCTCTGCCAGGACTCCATCCCACTAGGCAGTGGCAAGCCACAAACTCCCAAGGCCTCAGTTTCCTCATCTGTATATGGGGATGCTAACAACACACATCTGTCCCAGGTACGGGCTCATGTCACCCGAGGCTACTATGGGTATGAAAAAAGGTGAAAGTCAGAAAGCTGTTAACATGGTGCCTGCCACAGACAGAACTTTTGTTGGGCTACTCATTATCACTGACTTTGTTACAATCTATTCTAACAATAGCAGTTGGCCTGCGCAGTGGCTCACGCCTGTAATCCTAGCACTTCGGGAGGCCGAGGCAGGTAAATCACTTGAGGTCAGGAGTTCGAGACCAGCCTGGCCAACGTGGAGAAACCCTGTGTCTACTAAAAATACAAAAATTAGGCGGGTGTGGTGGCGCGCGCCTGTAATCCCAGCTACTCCGGAGGCTGAGGCAGGAGAACTGCCTGAACCCAGGAAGCAGGGGTTGCAGTGAGCCGAGATGGTGCCATTGTACTCCAGCCTGGGTGACAGAGTGAGACTCCATCTCAAGAAAAAAAAAAAAAACGACAAAAAAAATAGCAGTTAACAGTTGGGGGCCGCAACTGATTACAGCAGCAGCTAAAGTTCTTCAAACGCTTATTTGATGCCAGGCACTGGGGGTACAAGAAGAATCACTGCCATATCCCATTGCAAGGCTGGCAAGGAGCAGGCTCAAAAAGCCCCAATAAGCATCTGATGAATGAGGGGATCAATGACAGGAGGCATAGCCCTGCCTCCAAGGAAGGTATAAGCCAGCATGTTTTCATGGGTGAGTGTGTCTTTCTGCACACACGTGTGTGTGTATAAGCAGGTGTGTTACACATACGTATGTATGCCTGTGTGAGAGACCTGGGGATCCAGTGATGCCAGGAGCACAGCCACTCAAGCCCACTCAGGCCCCCACCTGACATCACCCCTGCCAGTGATCACAGCAGAGCTGAAGGGACTGTGGCAAGAGCAGGGGCCAGGTCCATGGAGAGAGGCCTGGAAAGATGCTTTGCATAGTTCTGGCCATTGGATTTCAGGCCCAGCCTAGGCCCCTACTTGGGGGTATAGGGGCCACTAGGTGTTGCCCCACAGGAACCCAGGCCCCCAGTGCCCAAACATTACGCCCGTACTGGCATGGCACACAAGTGTTCCTGCTGGCAGGCTGGGCACGTCTGAGGAGGTCAGAAAAGGTCACAGGCGAGGGAGGGAGTGCTGGGTCCAAGGGCGATGTGGGGTCTGCCAGACAGGGGAAGGTGGGTACAGGGCTCCCCGGGGGCCACCAGGCAGGCCTGGCTCTGCCCTGCTGGGGCCGGCAGCTGGAGGGGAGTAAATATAGCTGGGGCGTCCCGGCCACATTCCTGGGAGGCCAGTGAGGCCCGCCTGCCCGCTGCTCTAAGCAGAGCGCAGCAGCCAGGGCCCAGAGCCGCCACTGCCCTCTTCCCAAACAAACAGAAAAATAAATAAAACCAGCTCTCACGGCCGGCCGGCACAGCCGGTGGGGGAGGGGGCAGGAAGGGATGGACAGGGGTGGGGGGGGTGGACAGGCAGGCGGACCAGTTGCCGCGGTTTCTGTTCCACTGGGAAGGAGAAGGCCAACAAAAGAGGAAAATGGAGGAAAAGGGCAGGGAGATGGTCAGAGATGTCAGCGAAGGGGAGAGAATCCCGAAGAGATGAAGGGTGTCACAAGGAGAGGTGTGGGGGAGGTAGGTCAGGAGGGACAGGGAAAGTGTCAGGGGCGGGCACAGTGGGGGACAGTTAGGGCAGAGGCAGCCTCTGGGTCAGTAATTCAGCAGCAGGGATGCCCCAGGGGGCGGGTGGCAGGCAGAGACAAAGGGGGCTGTGTGGGCTGGGGCAGGGGGCCGGCTTGAAGGTCCATGAAATATTAAAGAGCTAGGCCAGTGAGTGACAGAGGTCATAGGAAGCAGGAGACTAGCCGAGGAGCGATGGGGGACCCTGAGGCGGAGGGCTGCCCCACCTCTGGCCTGTCTCTCCACCACCTCCATCATAGCCAGTCTCCTGCGATGGAGGGACAGGCTGAGGGTGGGAGGGGCTGTGGGGATTAGTGATGGCAGGGAGACCTCTGCGGTTCCCTCTTCCCTCAGGCTGATCTGGGCACAGCCGGCCTTCCAGAGCTGCCAGCCACCCTATCAAGAAAGCCAGGAGGCCTGTCAACACAGCCGCTGCCATGGCACCTCCTGGGGAAGGAGCGGGAGACATCCAGCTTCTCCTTCCCAGGAAAAATCAGCCAAGCCACCACTTTCCACAGAGACCTGCGGGGAGGGACGACTGGGCCTCACAGCTCAGCTGAGCCAGCAGGTCACCCCCCAGCCCTCCCACCCTTCCCCAGCCTGGCGTCATTACTAGCTTCATGACCTTGGTCAGTCCCCTTGTCCTGAGCCTGTGTCTTCACCAGCTCCACTCCACCCTAGGCTTGGTGTGAGAAAAGAAAGAAGGCAAATAACACCTTGAAAACATACTGAGGCCAAGAATCTGCACGCATCATCCCAGAGAAGGGTACCATGTGCCCCATGGGGTCTGTCCTATTATCAGTCCCATTTTACAGATGGGGAAGAGAAAGTCAGACAAAGTGATGCACCCACGGTCACACACCTGGTAATCAGCAGAATGGAGACAGAAGTGCTAGGTGTGAGCCACATGTTATTTTCTTAGGATTCACGGGGGATGTGCATTCCTTGTCTCTATAAAAGCCGGTGTTTACTGAATACAGATTGTAGGTGAGCACCTCCCCCTGCCAGGCACTATGCAACCATCTGTGTCCATCTGAAAATGACCTTGTGAGGCAGGCATTCTCTTACTGTCCAATTTCAGAGATTAGGAAACTGAGGTTTGTAGAGATAACGCAACTGGCCCAAATGTCATACATCCAGCTAGGCCGTGACATGGCCAGGATTTGGAGTCAGATCTGATGGACTCTAGAGCCACTGCTCATACACACTTGTCTGGGTGGGGGTTAGGAGGACCTGGTAGGAGTGGAGCTCAGTGGTTCAATTGGCTCCAACAAGGGATACCCAGAAAAGGTCAAAAACAAGGTCACAACTGCTGTGGGGGTTGGGGAAATGGCAACTGTTTTAAGGATGGGAGAGGCACAGAGCCTGTAGGAGCTCCAGGTGAGGGTACAAGCTAGGGTCCTGGCTAGAGTAATCTGCTTGGTCTACCCAGAGCCCCTGAACCAGGTAACACCGGCCCTGCCCCAGTGTGAGGATACTGAGGCTGACCTAAAAAGGGCCAATGCAGCCCTGTGTTGTTGGTCCCCAGGGTTCTAACCTGTGCTCCGGGGCCAGAGTGCCTGGAACTAATCACCTCTTCAGAGCCCCCAGTGCTGTGGAAGACAGGACAGGATCCCCTCCCTCCCTCCTAGGCCCTGTGAGCCCAGAGGGAGGCCAGCATCAGAGGCAGGAAATGAAGAAGAATTTGCGATCTAATTGAGCTGGCGGGGGATTAGGCGGCAGAATGCAATTACAGGGGCTGGAGCGGGGCCAGGGGCACTGACACCCCAAGATGTGGCCTGGCCCAGGTGACTTGGCCCAGCCGGTCTCTGGCCAGAGACACGAGACTTGGAGTTGGGAGTATGGGTACAGGCAAAGGTTGGGACCAGACTGCTTCTCAACATATAGAGGACCGCAAGGTTCCAGCTCCACGTGATACCCAGAAGCAAGAAGTTTTCCTGGGAATCCTACCCCAGGGAACAAGTCTATGGCTTCTCATCTGGGGATCTGGCAGCCAGACTCACATGCTCTCACAGGCTCCATTCATACGTGTGCAAGCATGTGCTTACACTCCCAGGTAAGCCCCATATATCCACATTCACCTGCATAGGGGCAGGTTTCCCAGCCTGGAGACACACAGGCCAGCCCTTTGCTGCCACTGGCTCCACCAAATGGTGGGTTGTGGGGGCACAACCCCTCCCTCAAGAAAACCCACCCATCACCTTAAAATCCTTTTATTCCCGTAATCACATGCTACCATTGCCGTGGATATACGCTGTCACCCCGGCCCTGTCTCCCTCTGTGGCTTCCAAAACTCCCAGCAGGCAGGTAGACGGGGAGGCTGCCCAGTTACTGCTGGGGAGGGAAGGGTTGTAGGGATTGCAGGGGAAAGGACTGGGTGTGAGAGGTTCAATTCTACACACACACATTCAGGGCCTCAAACAACCAGAGGGGGAGATTCAGTAAGACAGAGATACAGAAAGAGAAAGGAAAACATAGCCAGCCACCACCACCACAGACAGACAGAAACCACTGTCCATACAGCACAGACAGGCCCACTCCCACATTCACAATTCAGACACACTCTAATCAGTCAGATCCCCCAGATTTATAAGCATATACAAAGCACACAGATACACACAAATCACAAATCCAAACTCTCCAAAATTCCAAGCACACACAACTCACAGAATATATTCATTCCCAGATTCACAGGGACATAGCCAATCTTCAGAAATACAATCTCAGATTCAGAAACACACATGTACACATACACTACAGATCCACATACTTCTAGATCAGGACAGACAGACATGCCCTGATTCATAAATCCATGTATGTTCAGACTCTGAGAAGTCACCCTGAGAAAGACATTCAACACAGAGATTCACAAATACAGACACACGACTTAGAGACACACATGTCCTGAGTCATAAGCACACATCACCCAGATTCCCACATCCCAGAGCAACAGACTAGTGCCACACAGCCTCATCTCTGTCAGCTGACACTGCCTCTGGCTTTAGGGGGCAGGTGGAGGGTTGGAGATTCCTGGGTCTTTGAGGGGGCAGTCCTTTCTCATTGCTCGAATCCAGGAAGGGTGGGCTCAGTGTTGGGGGGAGGTGAGGGGGAGTAAGAGAAAGCAGGAAAAAACTTTAGTGGGATATTCTTGTTGGGCAGTAGCGCGTGAGTAACGGGGGAGGTTTTTTGTGGTCTGGTGAGTTCCAGCTATGAGTGAGAGTTTAACTATTAATACACTTAATCAAGGACACTTCACACACACATACACAGCCACACACACAGCGCCACACACACACACACACACACACACACACACACACACACACACACACGCACGCAGCTAGGATGGGACCAGGTGGTGGGGGTAAGAGAGGGAGAGCCCCAGAAAAAAGAAAAGAGGGAAAGCCCCAATCAGGGCCCCAGAGGGCGGGGAAAGGGGGCGGAGCTTCTATCCTGGGCCTGCCTCCAGAGCTGGAGCAGTGATTCATTTGTGCACCACCAGAAGGGTGGGGTTTGATACACAGTAGGTGCTCAATACAAACATATTGGGCCAACAAATGAATAACATATAAAGAGTGGGCAATAATAACAGTAATAACAATGTGTGAACCCCCACCGTTGTTCAATTAGAGCATGCCCCAGAGCATCATGCTTGTTAATTCGGACTAAATCGTCAAGCCACCAGACAGGGGCTCTAGGAACCCAGGCTTGGGTCTGGCTCACCCGTATTCCCTCATTTCTCCACCCTATCCTGCAACCTGGAAAGTCAGCCCAGCCCACATCCCTCTCTCCCTCCTGGCAAGACCCCCTCCATTCCATCCTCCCATAAACAACAAGGTGCAGTCACTCCTAAAGAAGGCAGGGTATTTAATTCCCCTGGACTTGTTTCTTCACCCAGATACAAGCCTGCCCCCACACTCCTATGGGTCTCAGTTTCACATGTGCCAAATGGGTAGGAGGCAGGCAGAGCTGGAAAGGGGCAGCAAGAGTTTAGGGTCACAGTGGGAACCCTTGGAACATGGGCCTTTGCTGGCCGGGGCCCTGGATGTAGAATCCTCCCCTCCCCTTCCCCCACCCACCCCAGCCCAGCCCAGCCCAGCCCAGCCGGGTGGACATTCCAGGCCTCACGTGATAAAGACGAGGCCACTGGCCCTCGGGTAAGTCAACAGGCTCTGTCGCGGGAGAGATAGGAGGCCCTGGCCAGGGTCACCTGCTGAGCGGCGAAAACAGCCAGGACCAGATACACACATAAATAAGGCACCAACCCGACAGCCAGCCTGCCAAGGGTCTGTCTTCTGCAGAGGCTCACCTTGGAAAGGGAGGTGGCATGGAGAGGGAGGCCAAGGCTGACTAGGGACGTCCCTGGGAGAGACCCAGCTCCTGCGAGGATGAGGGGTAGGGGGGTTCTACCCAAGTTCCGGGGGCTGGCTGGGAACTCAGAGGCCAACCTCCCTCAGCTGTTCCCATCTCTTCCCAGGGCAAAAATCAAACCGTCACCCCCTCTCCCTCCTCCCCAAGGAGAGGACAATTTCCGTTCTGGGAGGGGGGTGACAGCTGCAGAGCGAGCCACTCCCCACCCCCCCAAGCTCCAGCCTGACTCTCATCTAGGGAAACTGCTAAATCAACAATACGCAGTTACGGGTAGGTAGCCTGCCGGCCTGAGTCTCCCCGCACGGCTCTCAGAAAGGGGTTTAGAGGGGGCTTCGGTCTCAGGTCCCGGTTTTCTAGTGACGGTTGGAAACCAAGGCACGGGCGTCTTTCAGGAGGGCGACCAGGTGATGCTTAGGCCAGAGTCCCCCCAAAACGTCCAATTTAAATACTCCCAACTGCAAAGGACAGACGCCCCCCACCCCACGGGCTGGGGCAGCTGAGGTGGCGCCGGGCGTTCAAATCGCGCTCCAAACAAGTCCGCAGCGACTGCGCTCGCAGCCCCCGCCAGGCGGCCCCAGCGGAAAACTTGAAAGGGACTCTGTTTGCCGGCGGCCCTGGGGCGGCTCCGGCGGGGGCGAGGGCCGAGCGATCGCACACTCGCCCCCTCCCCAACACTTCCAAAGAAAATGCGGAGGGCGGGGACAGGGCCCACCACAAATCCAAGGGCTCCAAATAGCGCCCGCCGCGCGGGGAAAGGCGGGGGTCAGGAGTCTGGTCCGCCGGCCACCCCCTTAGCTCCCCTCCCCCCAACCCCGATCCGAAGACGCGACTCTCTCAGACCACCCAAGGTCCAGGGGGCAAAGTAGGGCGCGGTTGCCAAACCTTCAGACCCCTGTCGCGGGAGACTTCAGGGAGCGGGTCTTTCCGAATGAGGCACTACAGAATCCCCCAAATTTACTGGTGCTTCCTTGGAGCCGGAGGCACCAGTCCAACTCCGCACACCCCTTCCGATTCCCGGGGGGGAATAAAGAACAAAAAGAGATCTTGCTCCCACTTTGGGCACTTCAGCTCTTCTGACAGGTCCCGAAGGTGGCCCCTCATTTAAAAACCGGGGTCACTCACTTTCCGTCGATCCTACAAATAAACAAAGCCAGGCGCACCCCGCGCTCCCCGCCGGAAAGCAGCCCATTACGGGCGAGGACAACTTCCCCCAGCCAGAAAATTAACACATTCCTCTCGCGGCGGTTCAGCCCCTCACTCCGCTCCGGGGATGCGAAGGGGAGGGGGGCTCAGGCGGAACTTCATGGGTAAATTTGGGGCCGGAGCAGCGTGGCAGGCGCCTGGGACGTACGCCCCCCCCCCACAGTTCCGCAGCTAGAGGAACACCCCCATTCTCCCTTCCAGGCTCTGCACGCTGCTTGGCCCACGCGGGGCTCGGGAGACAGCCCCAAAGACTCCCCAAGGCAGGGAAGGGAGGGAGGGGCCGCGGGGCACCCTGGTGGTGGGGTACTTTGATGGAAAAAAAAGGTCAAACTTCATCAGCCTGCCGGGCACCCCGCGGGCAGCGGGGGCGAGGAGCCGGAGGAGAAATGCAGAAGTAGCCGCCGCCTCTTCCAACTGGTGGGGGAGGCTCAGTCACGCGTGGTCGAGGGCGCCCAGAGCAGTTAACGTCGCCCCTCAACACAGGGCTGCGAGTGGGGTCTGATGAGGGGAGTGCGCGCCAGAGATCTACAAGCAGCCTCCCCCGCAGGCTGAGCGCCCGCCCAACGCCAAGAGGTGAGGACCCCGGGCGCCCGCCGCCCCAGCGCCGGAGAGCTGGAGTAGTGGCGGGGGAGGGGGGGCGGCACCACGCAGGGAGCGTCCCAGCCCCACTCCACGGCGCCCAAGCCGCTGTCCCAGACCCTAAAACCCCTCTTTTTGTCTGAACTCAGTGATCTGCGACCGAGCATACTGCGGCTTAGGGAGGCTTGGGTATAGCAGCGGCCACCGAGCGATCACCGGCGCTAGGTCTCCCAGGCTCCCAAGCACCGCGGCTCATGCTGCGGGCGCCCCCTCGCCCCTCCCAAACACGGACCCCTCCTTCCCCGTCCCCGGCTCTCCGCACCTGAACTTAGGGGGAACCCGCGCAGCCAAACTTTCCGCCGACTTGCAGCGAACTCCGGCCCCGGCCGCGCACCGAACCCCGGGGGAGGAGAGGGAGGTAGGCGGGGAAGGGGAGGGGGCCGGCCTCCGGGGGGGTCGAGGGAGGGCCGTGGCCCGACACCTACCGGCTCTCCGAGTCGTCCAAGCCGCCACCGCCGCCGTCGCCGCGAGGCCGAGGGGGAGGGGCGGGGCAGGGAGCCGCGCTCCGCTCTGGGCACCGCCGCCGCGGTGCGCTCCGCTCCAGCAGCCAGCAGTGCCCGGGTCCGGAGCCGGAGTCGCGCCGCCGCTGCTGGCCCGAGGCGGGGAGGGGGGGGAGCCTGCAGCACCTGCCCCTCCTCCCCCTCCCCGCGGCCCAAATTAAAAAACAACAAAAAGCAACTAATCACCCCCGAGCGGAGCGCGGCTCGGCGGGCGGAGGGCTCAGCGTGCGGCGCCCGGACTCAGCAGGCGGCGCGCATGGCTGGGCGCGGGCTGGGAAGGACTGGGACGCGGGGCCCGGCTTCAGGGGGTGAGGCTCTGCCGCTCTTCTCGCTCAGCTCGGGCGCCTGCTCTTGCCGCCAGTGCCGCCTCTGCTGCCGCCGCCTCTACATCCCCGCTCAGGCTCAGCCGCCTCTGCCGCCGCCGCCGCGCGCCCGCCCGAGCAGGAGCTATGAACGCTGCCCGGGGGCTGCCGGCAAAACCCGGACCGGACTCGCCGCTCCCCCCCCCCCCCCCGCCAACCCGCCTTCCACCTCGGCTCACTTCCCTCCTCCCGCCGCCTCCCTCCCAGCGCAGCTTGGGCCACTTGGACGCCGCGGGCTCTGAGGCCGGAGCTGCAGCCGCTGCGCCTCGAGCTCCCCGCGCCCTGACGCGGTCCACCCAGGCTCAGCTCCCTGGCGCGCCCTGTCTTCGCCTATTTCCCCCAACTTTACAAAAAAAAAAAAAAAAAAAAAAGGACGACCTCCCCGCTTTGGTGAGGCGGTCTGGGTTTAGAGACGCACCTCCGGGGAAATCTGCTATCTTTCTGTGCCCTCTTCAGCGGGGCCAGAAGCTTCGAGGACCGGGAGGGAGAATTTGGCCGCGCCCCCCAGCTCAGGTGCGCGGCGGGCCAGAGATTCCTAGCCTAGGGCTCTTGGGAAGGAGTCGCGTGTTCCAAGACCCCACCCTTCCAAGAGCACCTTAATGGATTCAGTGGGCACTAGGGCCCCGGGAGAAAAGGGGCGGAGATTCCCGTTCCCATTTCTCAGATGAGGAAACTGATCTGAGAAAGGATAGTTTGTCTCTTAGACAGGCACCAGCCTCAACTCTTGAGTGCCGGGGCTAAAATGACTACCTATATTTGGTACCTTGAGACCATGGCCTACGCACTCAAAACCCGAAACAATGCTTGGAACAGCAGCGCTCAATAGGTACTGGTTGAAAGACAGAAGGAAAACTCAGCCTTGCCAGAGTCGGCGCCCAGTGGGGACAGAGTTGGACCCACATATCCCGCTTTCACTCCATCATTGACCCCCCTTCATCTGCTCATCTTGGGCTAATCCTGCTGCTGCAGATGTCTTCACCTCACGTACCCATGGTGCAAGCCCCGGGCTCATATAATCCCAACTGCATATAATCCCAAAGTGGAAGTTTTCTCCAATTCTTTGGGATTCGTGGGGGCGTGTTTGTGCAAGGCCGACTTTCATCTGCGAGGCGAAGAAAACGCGGTCCCCAGACCCGAGCAGGGGAGGGAGAGGGGGAGGACAAGTTGGGGAAGTCAGCCTAGGGTTAAACGTTACAGCCTGAGATCGATTGGGGCCCAGATAACAGGGAGTTAACTGAGGCGATCCGGGCGCCTGCAGCCACAGGCGCGGCCTCGGTGGGAGAAGCGAAACTGTCTCCCACCTCACTGCTTCCTCTCCTCTGCTCTGCGCAGCCTGGCTGTCTCCGAGGCTGGCGCGAGGGCTGTGGAGCATGGATCTCCTGGCAGCAGCAGCTGGTGCCCACCTTCCACGCCTTCTATATGTGGCCTTGGGGCCTTGACCCAGCCGGAGTGGTGTGGAGGGGGGAGGTGTCAAAGGGCAGAGCTCATCTGGAATGTGTCGCCTCTCTCCCACTCCTGATATCCAAGACCACACGAAGTGACCCTTCCCCAGACATCGTGGACACCTGCTCCCAACCAGTTCCTTCCGAATGCTGAGAAGTGGTCTCCCTTAACTACTATGCCAAGAAATGGCTCCCTTGGGGAGGTGTTTAGTTTCTCTTCTTCTCACCAGCAGCCCTTTTAATGCCTCCCTCCAAACAAACATGCCATGTGAGTAAAAGTAAGGTGCCTGCTATGGAAACCGTTTTAAGATGCCCATCACCCCCAGAAGATTACTTCTAAACTGCTTAAAGATGGGTATTCTGGGCCTGAGTGTGAGTATCAGGCACTGCGCTGGGCACTGACCGTGCAAGGAAAAAGGAAGCAAAATCCCAGGTGTAGGATCTCCAAGCATTTAACCCACCTCCATCTACCTTTTCTGGGGAAGCTGAGGCACAGACTGTGAGGGAGGACCTGTTCCCTGGGAGTCAGCAGCAGGTCTCAGAGGGTTAGGATCCATGAAGTGAAACTCTATGCCACAGATCTCCTGAAGCCTAAGGTCAGTACAGGAGTCAGGTCATGCACACCCCCCAAAAAGCTTTATGCTGGGGTCCATGGGGGAGGGTGGGTAGTAATTCCACTTTAGGGAATTGCTATTACCCACTTTTTTTTGATACTCATGCCCCCACCCCCACCCCCAACTCAGGCGGGCAAAGGTCAAGGAGCCACAGGCTGCAATTGAGGAAGGCCAGGTGGTCCCAGTGGTGATGGCTTCCGCAGGGAAGGGGTGTTGACATGTCTGGCCCAGTTTAGACGGTGGATCTTGGAGTTTTCCCTTGCTGGAAATTAACATCTCAGGAGGGAGACCTAGACTCTCACCTATCCAACCCATGTGGGAGCCACAGAGGAAAAGGGCAGAATTGTCCACACAGAAAGTGTTACAGAAACAGAAAATGTCACGTGCAAGCCATCCACAAAGAACTCTCCACCACAGATGCCAATGAGACAAGTGGGGGACATTCAGGAAGGATGGGATGAGGGTCTCTGCCCTTGGGTGAGACTGTCCCCAACACAGCCCCCTTCTCCAAGAAGAAGGGAAGCCTGGTTCACTATTCTCCCACCTCTCCCTACCTCAAAAAGGAGTATTGAAGTCTCACCTTGCTATTAAACTTTTTGCTGAGTTTTTTGAAACAATCAGCCTTCAAGTCAGGAAGAAGTTCCTTCAGTCTCCAGCACCGCTGGGGGAGATGGCCCCTGCATCGCCGGCCTTGTCTTCTAGGGAGGGGTGTGTCCACCCGGGATCCTGGATTGTGCTCTCCTGGATCCTGCTGATAACACCCATGGCTGGTATTTGTGCAGCCCTTACCCTGAGCAGGGCATTGTGCTAAACAGTTAAGGTACATTATCTCATTTAGTCCTTATAGCAGCCCCTGCAATAATGTCATCCCCTTTATTCAGATGAGGAAACTGAAATGAAATTGGCATCAGAGCTGTTCTCGAACCCCTGAGGCCATGTGCTGTTCTAGGGAGGCTTTCCACAGCCTCCAGTGAGGCTCATCTGCTTCACATACTGCAGTGGTTCCTCACAGACTACCCTACTCAGCCTGGCTTCCCTAATTGGCCCTCTTCCCCACCAGGCCCTGCTGACCAATGCCATCGAACACTGGCAGTTCCCTGACACCCTAAGACTCCTCTCCAGGTTCCCAGAGCTTTGCATGTACCATTCCCTCTGCTAAGATAGGCCTCATCAAGCTCAGCTCATGAACTCCTCATGGAAGACCAGGAGCACATATCACCTGGGAAGCATCTCAGACTGCCACTTCCAGCCTGAGTTCGGGCCATACCTACAGGGCCACCACTAGCCTTTGTGCAAATCAGAAAAAGGTACCCACTTTTGGCAGATACAAGAAACCTGAAGGAGGTCACAGACTGCCTTTCAGCTTCCTAGCTCCCTTTGCTAGGTGCCTTTTTGCAGTGCATGTACTGCACAGCTATACTCTGTGGCCTGGCTTTGGGTCCCTCATCTGGCTTTGGGACCTCTCCTATGGCCACAGTGACCACAGTGCACAGAAATAGCTTTTATTTGCTCATCTCACCACTCGTCCCCTTGCCACCACCTCCCGCCATGAAAATCCTTTGAAGGTAAGGAGGAGTCCCCTACCTGCCTTGGGCCCGAAGCTTGGCCTCCAAAGAGATACCAGTAATAACAATTGTAATTGCTTTTTGAACATAGGCTTATTAAATCCACAGGCTTGGACACCTGTGTGAGGTTACAAAGTAGCAAAACCAGGATTTCAATCCATGCCTTTTCTGAGGCATTTTCCATGACTGCCATTTATCTGCTAATATCTGTCATTGATTAAACATCCAGTGACTGGAAATGGCCACATGGAGAACAGTGTGGGAGTTAGGGTCTCCAATAAAGATGGCCAATCTGGAACTCGGTCTAAGGTTTACCCTTCTTTGGGTACCAGTTCTGTCACCTGTATCACAAAGGATGGGAGCAAGGGCATTTGTGGCTCAAGCCTGTAATCCCAGCACTTTGGGAGGCCAAGACGGGCGGATCACAAGGTCAGGAGATCGAGACCATCCTGGCTAACACGGTGAAACCCCGTCTCTACTAAAAAAATACAAAAAACTAGCCGGGCGAGGTGGCAGGCGCCTGTAGTCCCAGCTACTTGGGAGGCTGAGGCAGGAGAATGGCGTGAACCCAGGAGGCGGAGCTTGCAGTGACCTGAGATCCGGCCACTGCACTCCAGCCTGGGTGACAGAGCAAGACTCCGTCTCAAAAAAAAAAAAAAAAAGAAACCCTGCCTGCTGGGGCAGGGCACAGGATAGTGTTCAGTGGGGTCATGCTGGACTGTGACCTCAGCCAAAATCCCAGGGCAGGCTTGGGGGTGCACACACGGGCAGAGGCAGGGAGGAGCCTAACCACACCAGACTGTGGCCCCTGGCCTTTGGGTCTGAGCCCTTATGCACTGACCGCTGGACTTTAGGTCCTCCCCACCCCACCCCCATGACCTCCGAAGGAGCAGAGAGCTGTGAAATGAAAATTCAAAAAGCCAGGTCTCTCAAGTAACCCAGGCTTGCCCACTTCTGAGAATACAGTTTGGTGGCTGATGCCTGGCCGTGACCTGTGTAAACAGAGTGGAAAGGATGAGGACAGAAGGGAGACTCCAGCCCCAGAACAAAATGACTCTGGGGACAGAGGCTGAGAGAGCAGGAAGCAAGTCATATTTCCCATTGCCCAGACACAGCTACACGTGTGCCACAGACAACCAAAAACAGCCCTGTTCTCAGGCAGGCACAGGGAACTCAGCCTGTATATGGGATATTGATGGGGAGAGGGACAGTTTGGGGGCTCTCGTGCCCCTGACAATAATCCTTGGCTTCTCTAGGCATAATCATGGTTCAACTCTGTCCTATGGGAGTGGGACTGAGTGCTCCCAGAGGCCAAAGCTGTGGCTCCAGCCTCCCTGCCCCATTTCAGGAAAAGGGAGGGAGAGCATTGCTGAGAGGTGAGGAGGTAACTGAATGGGGCTTTAGGGGAGGCAGAGGGCACAGTGTCCCAATCTGGAGCCCTACACCTGGAGGAGGGGTGCCCTGGGCAGGAGAAGCCAGCCTGCCCTGAAAGTGCCCTGCCCGACCCAAAGCCTGCAGGCTAGGGTGTGGTGGTGTGGAGGAGGCCTGCTGGAGGAGGCAGGGTGGGGCTCAGCCTCCTCTCTACAAATCTGGTCCTGGAGGGCAGTGCGGGGTCAGAAATGGCCTGCACTGAGACTTCCAAAAATGGCCCAGTCTCTTTCTCTTCAGACCTGGGGCCCCAAGACCCCAGCTATCACCCCCTACTCTGCCCTCCCCTTCAGACTCCAAGGAATGGGGTGCTCAGACAGTGCTTGGGGGTGGGCCCGGGATGAACTGCTCTTTGAACTGGTGAGACTGGTTCTGTGTCTAGCCGCCTGGGCAGTCACGGGTTGCCCGCCAGGCCTGGGAGGAGGGAGGCCTCAAGAAAGGGCCCCTCGTAAATCGTTAACTCCCAGAGCCCAGCCGCTGCTGGATGCCCTGGGCCCCACCCCCAGTCGTGACTCTGGTCCTGAGAAGGCCCATCCCAGCCCAGAAGCCAAAGGTTAGAGGTCAGAGCCAGAGGTCCCAGCACCTGGGCAAGTCCTTCCCCCAGCTAGCAACAGGGAGGGGAGCAGGAGGGCCTTCTTTTGAGATCAACTTTTAATCAAGATTGCAGATTCAGAATCATCCTCGTCTGCCCCCCAGCCTTCCTGCATCCCTGACCTTTGCCTCTCAGGAGAGTCAGGCCTCTGGGTGGGCTTCCTGGGGCAACCCCTGGGCAAGTCCCAATCCCACCAGTCCCTTCTCCTCCTGGAGATAATTATGCCAGTCCCACTCACTCCACCTTAAAGGCGTCACCAGGACTAGAAGGTGAATGAGATGAGGAAAAGAACTACTGTTCAGAACTGGGATAGGACCCTTTGTAGAGGAACTGTGTTAAGTGAACCCTTCACCAGCATGCTAGGTCATCTGTTTAGAAATCTCATTCCCATTTTGCAAATAAGGAAACTGAGGCTTTGAGAGGGGAGTGACTGATTCACCCAGGCTATGGCAGTTGTACAGGAAAGGGCCTGGATTTGGTCCAGTTTTTTGCTATCAAGCTGAGCCTTGAATGGGGTTCAGCCCTCTCCTCAAATTCCTAAGCTACAGGTGTGAGGACACACCCTAAAGGCAGAATGGGCTGGACAACCCCTCTCTCCAACGGAAACACTGTCAGAGGTCCCTGAGATGGGGGCCCATGGGGGAGTGTGTGTGGGCAGGAGACAGTCAATGCCCCCTCCCCCCGCAACCTCTCCAAGCCCCTCCCCGAAGGCAGCCCTCCCCCGGGTCATACCCCCCAGGTGCCACCACAGAGGAGACTTGGTTGCTGTCCCCTACTCCACCCTCAAGAAAAATTCTCCAGACAGACTAATGAGGAGGATTGATGGTGCTACCACCCTTTTCGCTAGGGAGGCATCTCAGAAGCCGAGGAGATGAGAAAAAACAACATCAACTTTTAATCGAGATTGCAGATTCAGAAAAGATTCATAAGTGAAATGATTCCCTAAGGAAATATAAAAAGTTACTTACGGCATTGCTAAATTGGGCATGCTTCAATCAGGGGCTGTTGAGAAATCATTAAGATATACAAGACGATGTTTTAGATACATGTGAGCTCTGTCAGGAGGGCTGGCTATTGCTTCAGCTAGAGAGAGGGGATCTGGCCCTGAGCTGGCTGGCCTCCTGTGTCACCCACTCAATCCAGGGGAAAGAGGAGAAAGTGAAGAGAATCCCTACCTGCCAGGCCCCAGAGACCACTGCCCAGAGACTGCAACTGTGTCCAGGGGCCCAGAGACTATAGCAAGGGAGAGTGAAGCACTGGGGCTGTGGTTAGATGGAACTGTTTATCGTTGCAAGTAACTTTTTTCCTCTTTCAAATGGCATAATGGAGAATGGTAGGGCTATAACTATCTACTTCCCTTGAAACACTAAAGAGGGGACACCCCCTTCATATCCCCTGATCCCTTTCCCTGTTCCTTGAGTTGGCCTGAGGAAGTGGGCACCCTACTTGGAGACAGAATTACCAGAATGCACTCTCAGACCTATGCCTGAGATCTTTGTGGGAGGGGCAAGGGGTAGGGGAGATCACTCTGTTTGGTCACTCCCTCCAGGGAACACTAGGGGAGTGAACCATCCTAGGAAATGTTCTAGGATGATCACTAGCTTTTGAGGACATCTTCCCCTCCCACTGCAGCCATTTTCTCAGGTGGAAGGCTTACCGGAAGCTCCACCTTCCGCTCTTGCTGCAGCCTGGGAGGGTTTTTTTTTTTTCCTCGGGCCTAGGGGCTTTCAGAGTGAGTCTGGGACATCAGTGAAACATGGGAGCGACAGGGTCACAATGCAGACTGATCTCTCTCTCCTTCTGTGCACTCCTGGGGCTCAGGAGAGGGATAAGGCCTTACCCATCTCCATGCCGTCCAGAGCCTGGTCCCAGTTGGTGCTAAATGTTTAGGGACGGCATTGGGATGCGGCAGGACCAAGTCTGTCCCATGTCGGGGGGGTAGGGCACAGGAAAAAGAGATGGACCAGGGCCTGCTGTGGGGGCTCTAGTGGCCACACCTGGACTCCTTTCCTTAGATCCATCTGCCTAGGTGAGCCCTCTCCTCCACCGCCAAATCATCCGGGAAGGCAAGAAACCTGAGCCGGATGGTGGTGGCCACGCTGCCTTGCGGGTGACCCGAACCCGATCCTGGCCAGGTCCTGGCCAGGTCCTAGCCAGGCCAAGGCACTATTTTAAACCCCAGCCCCAAGCTGCCGCCTTAGCCCGCCAGGCCATCTCCGATTACAAAGCCACTGCCCACCTCCCAGTCACTTCTTCCTCCCTGCCCTGGGACCCCCTAGGCTGGTACAGGATTCAGTGTGTCTTGGGGCAGTCTGTCAACTGGCACCAATGCTCCTCTTCATCCCCCAGCCCTGTCCACTGAGGTACCCTCATTCCTCCCCACACACAGGAATCCATCGAGCTGTATTCTGACTGAGATTTCTCCCATGGATGAGTTATATTCCCCAGGAATGAGGGTACACCCTGGCCAGAAAGCCTGCAATGCTGGGCCCAGTTTCTGTTGGGGTCAGAGCTTGCAGGCCATTATAGGGCTGATGCTATAGGAAGAAAGGAAGTAGGTTAGACAGATGCAGGAACTTCCCGGCAGTGAGACTGTGCACTAGAGTGCTTTCCCTCCTGTCTTCCTGGGCAGGAAGAAGAAGAAAATGTCTCCAGAGGGAGCCCCCTCCCCAACCCCCTGGTTTAAAGGCTGTGAGTTAGGGGACTCTGTACCATTTAGCCAACCCATAGTGCCTTCCTCCCTCCCACCTTCCAGGAGGGGGCAGTTGCTCAGTGTTCAGGTGGCCCAGCTGTCAGCTGGCTGGGCCGGCAGGACCTGTGTCCACAATCCTTTCTCTTGCTCGGCAGTAGCAGTAGCCCCCACTAGCTCTGCCAGCCCCAACACCAGCCCAAAACTGACTGAGAGGGAGGAAGCAGAGACACTGCCAGGGTGCCACGGGAAGGGAGAAGGCTGGTCATCTGTGCTGGCTACCCCTATCTCAAGCTGACTAGACAGAAGGACATCTAGGCAGCCCGAGTGCCCACTGACCATGCCTGCTTCCCTGCCCCCATGACTCGTAGCCTCAGCAGTGAGGTGTTGGCACCAGGCCTGGCGCAGCTGAGCAGTGACGCCAACAGCCCTGCCATCTCAGGCAAGCATGGTTTGCTCCAACCTGGCAGTTGGGACCATGGTAGTGCGGGGGGGGCCGCATCTCCCACCCTTCTGGGCCTGAGACAGCAGGGGACAAGGCTGTTTTGGAAGACCTCTCTCCCCCATTATGGCAGATCTTTGGCATCCTCATGGGGGTCCTCGCTACTCCCTCCAGGGGACTGGTCCTGAGGTTAGACTGGTGGTTCTAAACTAGAGAACGTCCCAGGGGATATTTGGCAATGTCTGGAGACATTTTTGGTTGTCACTACCATTACTGACATCCTATAATGCAAAAGATAAAGAATTAAATGGCCCAAAATGTCAATAGTGTGAGGTTGAGAAATCCCAGGTTAAACCCTGGAAGGAATTCCCTGGCTGATCTGGGAATATGGAAGCCAGCAGGAGGCATTCTCCATCCCCCACCACACATGCAGGGGCCAGGGATCATCTCCCACCCCCACAGGCAGAGAAGGCCCTTCTGCCATTCTGGCTTCCAAGGCCCTTTGTGGCCCTAGGAATGTGGTAAACTGCCTGCCTGCACCCCCTATCCCCCCTACCCACACACCAGCCTTTGGGCTTATTAGAAAAGGTGTCCACGATGGAGAGCCTGGCAAAGCTCTTCACCTGAGCATGGAGTGGGGCTCACAAGTCCCATCTCTAGGCAAACTCTACAGACCCCTGCCCATATGGGGATTTTAGGGCTATGGAAAAGGGTGGGGGGCCGTCCAGCCCCTCCAGGGGGCTGGTTGGAAGCTCTGGCCTCCTCCTCCTCCTCATCTCCCCACCCCCTTTCATTTCTATTTAGGAGGCAGCCATGGTGGCTCGGCTCCTGTCTCCGGTTTCCTAGGGAGCTCTGCTGAAGCAGCCCAGCCTCCGTGGGTCCATCTGTCAGGGAGGCTGTTCCGCCCCATCGATTGCTGTTCCCAGGGGGCTGTGCTGCTCGAGGGACCCAATGTGGCCGCCAGATAGGAGGGAACCACATGGATTAGAGACGGAGGGGGGGGTCAGCTTGGCAGTAAGCAAACCAAGAGGGGCTGACAGCGCAGCAAGAAGGCACAAAGCTAGACAGGCATGAGAAATGCATAGGGCCACGGGCAGTAAGGCAGGAGGCTGGCTGGAATGACCTCTGAAGCTGGCTTGCACCCTCAGGATTCAGTTTTGCATTTAGACACACCAAGTTCTCACTTGCAGAGACAACAACAGTAATAGCAGCTGACATTTATTGAGCAGGAACAGTGTGCCCGGCACTGGGCTGGGCTTTGCACATCTCTACTTTCACTAGAGGATCACACCCACTCAAAGCAGGTGCTGTTATTCTCTAGCAGGAGAGAAAGGGGCTCAGAAAGGCTCTAGCACTTGCAGGTAGCCACACTGAAGAGTTGGAGCTAGACTTGGAAGCAGGTCAGCCTGGCCCATGGCTGTGCCCCAGCCCCAGGCGGGCAGAGCCAGGCCCTAGGGGGAGGAGGCAGTCTCACCAGGCCTGAGGCCCAGCCTGTCCTCCCCGCGGAGCCGCCTCCTCCCCTGGGCTGCGTGACATCTGCCCCGCTTCCCGGCCCCAGACAGCTGCCCAGAGAGCCACGTCAGCACTTCCAACCGGGGAGTCTGGAAACTGGCTCAGGCCCCTGAGCAAGAAGGGGGCGAGGGGGCTGCGGCCTCCGACGGGATGGCTCTCAGAGAGGGTGACCCACTCAGCTGAGCAGGGAATGGGTCGGCATGACCTTGGGCCGAGCTTCTGTGAACCTGTTTCCCGTGCTGGGGTGTGTGTGTGGCTTTGGGAAGTGCGCAGAAAGACAGTAGCATCCTGGGTGGAGGTGGCGCAAATAATCCCACACAGCAAGTTCCAGGACACCCGGGGCAGCCTGTGCACTCCCCGCGACGCCCCTCCAGCCCATCTACTCGGGGCCAAGTGGTTATTAGGTGGGGCTCACGAGAGTGAGGGTGGGGGGCGAGGAGGTGTCTGTGCCGGGGGCCCAGTCCCAGCACACTGGCCGGCTGGGGCCAGAGATAACCGGCGCCTCCCGGAAAATCATTAGCATCTGTTTGGGCCGCGGCAAAGTTGGCCTGCCGGCGCCTCCGCCCGCCGGAAACAGCCCCGCGCCCCCACCAGGGCAGGCGCTGGGCTCACCCGACACAGCGTCCCTCCCCATACCCGGCCCAGCTTAAACTCCTGTGGCGACTACATCCACCCGCGCTGGGAAGAGGGGCCTGGGTGCAGAGGCCCAGGGCTGGCAGGCAGGCAGACGGGGGTCGGGCCACGCCATAGGGGGCTTCCTAGCGCGGTTTGGGCGGTCCGGCCCGAGCTCCGGGCGATCCAGGCCGGCTCTTCCAGGCGCCCGCGCTGGCGGCAGCCCAGGGAGTGTGTGGAAATGACACCGCCAGGGCGGCGGAGATCCCCCCTCCTGACATTGGCTGGAAAGTGGAGCAGCTCGTCAGGGACAATCAATGGCGATCGATCGCCGCGCGGCGCGGGCGGACGGCGCGGGGGAGGGGCGGCGGGGCCGGCAGGGGTAGGGGCACCCGCGGCCGAGGTCAAACAACACAGACCCGCAAAGGGGCACAGCGGCTGGGGGGGTTGTCACACGGACACACAATTTGTACAAGGAGGTACCAAGTACCACCATAGGCCACCCACACCACAAAGGAGGGACGCTCACCACACAGAGTTACACGACAACAGTCTCTGACACAAGTCAGAACAGGACACAACAGGGTCAGACACACCTAATGATATGACATACAGTCACACTATTCACAACCAGTTCACCATACCACAACAGATGTCCCTACATTAGACACCCACAATATCACCGGGACACAAAATGAGTCACACACTAGCTGGTCTCAACCACACAGCAGAAGGGAGTTACATACTTTGGGTGCACAACAGTCAAACAATAAAGCAAAAAAGTAATATATCATCCATCACCACTACCTCAAAGAACATTGTCAAATTGGGTCTCTACACTGTACAACACAATGGTGCCCATACTGGCAACACGATGGGACCAGGAGCCCAAGTATAGTATGGCAAATGCTGCCATAAGTTGCACCCCAGTAAGAGAGGGATAAAGCTGTTTTGCCTCCCCCAACATGAATATAATTATACCCACCCAACATGGCACAATAAACAAACACCAGGCAAACCAGCATAAACTTGCAGGGTTCTGACAGGACTAAATGAACCACTACAGGTGACGTGCTTAGCACAGCACCAGGCACATGGTAAGCACTTGACACACAGGTGGTCTTGGTCATTGCTAATGGTTCTATACTACTAAGTCATATCTATATAATAATGACTGCAACTACTTAGCATCATTCTCTCCATGTTAGTCTAGTCCCTCCAGGAACCTGATTCACCCCAGCAGCAGAACTAGTTCTGCCATCACATACACCTGGGAAACACAACTCAAGTGTTACAAACACAATTCACAGCACTGCACTCACCCACAGAGAGGCCACATTCTCACTTCCCCCAATGTACAACCACACCTACCCCAGAATCCCCTCCACAGGGGCAGCAGGCTGTGCTCAAACAGCTGAAAGCTCTGGCTCAGAGACCTTGGTGGGGAAACCCCCCCAGTCTCTCACCAGGTGCAACCCAACTAGTGTGCACAGCTACCGGCCCCATTTCCTGCCACTCTCACAAAGCTGTAGAACACAAAGCACCTCCCTCCCAAAGGTCACTCACCTAGTTACAAAGGGTCCCAGAACCTCCCAAATAAGCTCCTTAAAGACTATCCCTTGTCAGTCCCCCTCTTCATTCCCCCATTTCCCCCTAGAGAAGCTGAAGCATCAGTTTCACAGTCCCCAGAAAGGCTCTCCCCATTCCAAATCCAAAGCAGGAAGCATGGCTGGCCCCAGAACTCAGCAATCTCCCCACTCCCATTCCCAGCGGTGCATGTGTGTGGGAGCAGGGCCAAGATTCGTCAGTCCTTCAGCACACCCTTAAAGGCCACTCCTGTGGTTCCAGTGTAAGGCCAGCTGGGCTGTAGCCCTCACTTCCTCAGTTCAGGCCTGGGCCCACCCAGGGGCTTCCAGGAAATCTCTTGTAGCCAAGGAGCTCCCCCTAAAGGTCCTGTCTAGAATGACTCCCCGCATTCCCTAGTTCTGCCTGGCTGTGTGACCTTTGTTAATTCCCCAACCTCTCTGTGCCCAGATCCCAAGTTCTGCCTACAGATCCGAGACACCCTTCAACCCCCTCACAGAGGCTCTCTTTGACTAGGGAGAGAGGTGTGGGCCTGTGACCTAGAATGTGAGAGCAAAGATGCTGGCTGTAGGAGGTGCCACAATCACTCCGTCATTTATCCCTCTCCCTTCCCCTTCAAACAGGGCTGGGAAACAGCTGGGGGAGATCTGGACTCCTTCCACAGCATATCCCCTCCTCCATGGCGGAGGCAAATCCTCCCCCAACTCCAGGGTTTTATTCACCAGGCAGGACAACTGGACTCCCTTTTGTCCCCCAAGGTAAGCAGAAGGACAGACAGATACTGGGCAAGGACACACAGGCTGGCTAGGCATGTCCATCCATCTGCCTGTTCACCCTGTTTGTGGGCACACTGTTGCAGGCCTTAACAAGTGGGCATGTGAGCCATAGGCTGCAAAAGGGCCCAGCCAGTCTGCCCCAGGTCCCTGGTTGTCCCAGGAGCTAGCCCATCTCAAAGAAGGGCGAACCTCTAGCTTGTACAGGAATCCAAGAAAGATGTCTCATTGTCCAGGCCTACCTCCCTGAACCATAAGCACCCACAGTCACAACCTTTTAATTTGATAAGGCCATTTTCCACCAAGCATTGCCTATGAGTCAGGCTGGGGACCAAGTGCCCATTTTCTAGATGAGAAAATCAAGGCAAAAGACAGATAAGTTTATTGCCCAACTGAAAACCCATGGTCTTGTGATTCAAACCCAGACCTGATCCTGCTTTTTCAAAGGCTACAGAGCCTTCGTGTTTATGCGTCACACCCTGATGCATAAACACTGAGGAGTGTACATGCTCACAATTCTCACTCTCAAGCTCCTGAACACATGTGCAGTCCCCTTCTGCACACACATACAAGCTGGCCTAAGCTCTTCCATGCCTCGGGCCTGTCAGCCACATTCTCCGTGGCTCCCTCCTTCTAACAGGGACGGGCAGGCAGGGAATCTAAATTCCCAGGTTTCGGCCCTGACCCTGACCCGCCTCCTTTCCCACTCAGAGAACACATTCCTCCTGCTACAGAACGATAACCAGCCCTAGAGGGAGGCCTGGGGGAGAATAAGCAATTCTGGGGGCCCACTGCCTATGCTCCAGTTCTTTCCCCGGGTTTGACATAATAATAAGTCAGCAGCTTTCCCTGCAGGTAGTTCCCACCCTCTAGAGAGGCTAGACCCAAGGCTTCCCTCCTTATTCCAGGAACTTTCTTAGTTGAGATTCCTTTGGATCCAGCAAAATCCCTCACATGATTAGGCACTACAGCAGGACTCGTGGAGCGCTCAATACACCCTTCTCTTTAGTCTATCAGTGGGCAAAAGCTTGAGTTCTAGGTACCAACAGCACCCAGGCAGCTTTCCCCATCTAGGGGTAGTGATAGTTAATTCTCACAGCCCTGCCTGGGGTGCAGCCACTTGGTGGGCTCAGCAAATCTGGAGATATTTGCATACCCAGATGGCCAAGCCTTGAATTTCAAAGATTTCCCCATGAAGAGGCAGCTGGCTTCTAGGTGGTGGTCCTGGAGGCTCACAGCTGTTGGGCTGGAAGACTGGGGAGACCAGGGCCCCAAAATATTAGATAGATTGGAACAGATGAGAACATTTCCCAGGCCCTATCACTAGCCCCCAACTCTGTTCCTTCTGTCCCCAGGCCTCCATCTTCAAGGTCTAAGGAGCCATGTGCTGGTTGCCCAGGGTAGATGGGCAAGCAAGTGATACTGGACTAGCTGAATGGGAGCACAGGGACTGCTGCCTCTGTGAAATGGTAACAGGTGGGCACCAGAGAGCTGCTAGAAATGTGGGATCTCCTTGTTCACGTGAAACAATGGACAGGTCTTTGCCTCCATGTAACCTGGAGCCAGGTGGGCAGAGGTCCTAACCTGGAGCCTGGTTCACCTGTTCACACACAGAGATATGGCTAACGTAGCAGCAGGGAGGGCAGACGGGAGCTGGCAGCTTGACACTTCAGGTAGGCTTTGGGCTGAAATACAAGTCACTAGCCTTTTCCTTCACTGCAAGGCTGAGAACCTGACTGAACTTGGCACTGGCCCATCTGGTTCTGGATACACCACGAACAAAGCTTAAGTCCAAAAGAATCTCCCCACTCCAACAAAAGCCCCACTCGGGTTCTGCCCATGCAGATGCACTGACCACACACCTCATGGTTGTCACAGCTATGGGTAACCACTGCCCTCTGCTGGCCACTCAAGGCACTAGCATCCACTCAGACACCAAAGCCATCATCTCACTCCCCATGTAAGCAAACACACTTCAGTCATCACCGTCATCTGTGGGCACTGAAATGCAACTCCACTCAGCTGTCCTCTGAGCTAGGGGGCTGACAGGAGACAGGAAGAACAGGGACCACCTCAGGGACACAATGTATCAAGGGAGAAATCACAAAGGAATTCTGCTCCCTCTAATATACATCTGAAACTTCAAAAGGAAGTGACCCCGCCCCGTCCTTTTTTTTTGAGTCGGAGTTTCACTCCTGTTGCCCAGACTGGAGTGCAATGGCGTGATCTTGGCTCACTGCAACCTCCACATCCCTGGTTCAAGAGATTCTCCTGCCTCCGACTCCCAAGTAGCTGGGATTACAGGCATGCGCCACCACACCCAGTTAATTTTATATTTTTAGTAGGGTCGGGGTTTGTCCATGTTGCTCAGGCTGGTCTTGAACTCCTGACCTCAGGTGATCCACCTGCCTCAGCCTTCTACAGTGCTGGGATTACAGGCATGAGCCACCACGCCCAGCTGGAAGTGCCCTTTTTTATGCAGCTTGGAGGTTGAATCCAGGAAATAGTACCTGCCCTATAACTTGTTATGCACCACAGCCTCCCCAACTTGCCTTACTTCCTCCAAAGGAGGACTAAGCTGAGGTCACCTGGAACCATCCTTCCAAAAAGCTCAACTTCTCTGGCAAGTTTGGGAAAACCTTGGTTTCCTTTGTTCCTCCTGTCACTCTGCAGCAGGTGACTGAAAGTATCGAGTGCCCTCTCAAACAAGGCCAGCTCCCCTCAACTCTTTGTGCAACAAAGGTAGGTAGCCACACCTTCCAAGATGGCAGTGATGCTGGCTAGAAGGAGAAACTGCCCACAACCACCAAATCAGTATTGCCCCTTAATCAGATGGGGAAAGCTCTAGACAACTGTCGCCACATAGGCAGCTTAGCATTTGCCAACTACCTCAAACATGGAACATTTCTCTTACCCAAGATAGTGCTGGCTCTGCATCCCAAATGTCAGATTGTATTTGTGGGGTGTTTCTAGAAACCTCCAAGTCAGAGGGCCCAGGAGCTTTGGAGCTTGTAAAGCAATCTCATTTTCTATGGAGAACTTTAAACCCAAGAAAGCTGGCAATTTGAAGACTAGGTTTTAAGTCAAAAAACCAAACCCTCCCCACTTACATTTTCTAGAGGCTCTAAAGTTTACGGAAGGGAAACATCTTTTTAAGATTTAAGATTTTTAAGTACTAAAAAGGAAGTTTAAAAAGAATCAAGAACAGGTGGCTCAGGGCAGGGAGAGGTGTGCCTGGCAAAATGGCAGTTGTCACTCCTTGCATCCTTAGAAGTTGGGAAAGGAACATGGTACATTCACCAAGGCTGCTGCTGCTCTTTCCTGTAGAGCAGTTCACAGGAGGCCTGGGCTGGACACTCGATGGCCTCTTCTTGGCTTTTCCAAATGGGATCAACCATTTGCTTTCAGAGTACAATGTTGGCCAATCAGGCTCCTCGGCTCTGGAAAAAACCCTTCTACCAATAACAACTTACACAGGACGTTAAGAACAAACATACAAACAAACCACCACTCAATCAAAGAAAACTATTAAGCTGCTGTCTTGGCACTAAGGTATTCATATAGTTTTACATCTGCTAAGAGGCAGATTACACTGTGTTTCTGATCAGATAAAGATCCACAAATAATTTAATTTAATGAAAAGTGACTGCTCATCACAAAAATGTCTGCTTCTGCCTTACCCAGACCAGGAGTAGACACAGAATGAGCAAAGCTGGTTGGTGACTGTATTATACATTCAGTCAGAGGACAAAGGCCTTAAAGGCTTACTTAGTCCTAATCATTGAGCTTTTCTCCTTACATTTACTAAGTCAAATATGGCAACAATGAAGGAATTGCTTCATGAATAGTAACCCTGACAATACGATCCCATCTCATTTCCCTATTTCTAAGCCCATCTGAGAAATTGGTCTGGAAATATTCAGAGGGGCCTGAATATCAACCACTTATACCAGTCTTGACTAAAAAAGGTTCTAGTGCCAGGGAAACACTTAAAAAAGGCTTTTGTGGGGTGGAGAAAACTAAGAAAAAGCCAGTTTTCATCTAAGTGCATGCACAATGTAAAAGAAAATGGGCTGGGCGAGGTGGCCTGTAATCCCAGCACTTTGGGAGGTCCAGGTGGGTGGACTGCTTGAGTTCAGGAGTGTGAGGCTGCAGTGAGCCATGTCTGCGCCACTGCACTGTAGCCTGGGCAACAAAGTGAGACCCTGTCTCAAAAAAAAAAAAAAAAAAAAAAAAAAAAAAAAGGAAAGAGAGAAAAAGAGAAAGAGAAGGAAAGTAAGGAAAGAAAGAAAAGGGAAAGTGGGGAGGAGGGAGGCAGGCAGGCAGGCAGCCAAAGGGAGGGAAAGGAAGAGAAAGGAAAGGAAGAAAAGGAAAAATAAAGAAGGGACCAACTGGGTGCGGTGGCTCACGCTTGTAATCCCAGCACTTTGGGAGGCCGAGGTGGGTGGATCACGAGGTCAGGAGATCGAGACCATCCTGGCTAACACGGCAAAACCCCATCTCTACTAAAAATATTTAAAAATTAGCAGGGTGTGGTGGCGGGTGCCTGTAGTCCTAGCTACCGGGGAGACTGAGGCAGGAGAATGGCGTGAACTTGGGAGGCGGAGCTCGCAGTGACCCGAGATTACGCCACTGCACTCCAGCCTGGGCAACAAGAGCGAAACTCAGTCTCCAAAAAAAAAAAAAAAAAAAGGGACCAGCTCCAGGAGTGCCCCAAAGGAAGTCTATTTCCTCTTGTTGGATGTATAGTGCAAACAGTTTGCTACCTTCAGTTATTTTCGTATTAAAATTCTGCTTTCTTGGCCAGGCGCGGTGATTCATGCCTGTAATCCCAGCACTTCGGGAGGCCAAGGTGGGCAGATCACCTGAGGTCAGGAGTTCAAGACCAGCCTAGCCAACATAGTGAAACCCTGTCTCTACTAAAAACAAAAAATTAGCCAGGCGTGGTGGCATGCGCCTATAATCTCAGCTACTCAAGAAGCTGAGGCAGGAAAATCACTTGAACTTGGGAGGTGGAGGTTACAGTGAGCCAAGATTGCGCCACTACACTCCAACCTGGGTGACAGTGAGACTTTGTCTCCAAACAACAAAAAACAAACCTCCTTTCTCCTGCCTAACATCAACCATCACTTGAAATAGTGCTTCATAAAGGGAAAATAAGAAAATCAAAAGGAGATGGGATTCCTAATGCTAGTGACAGTTTTCTGTAGGGGTAATAAAAATGCTTACTCCTGATTTGGAAGGAAGGAAAGATGTGTTTATAATCCTGACTCAGGAATGGGAAAAGAGGTGTTTTTATTTTTTATTTGAGACTGAGTTTCGCTCTTGTTGTCCAGGCTGGAGTGCAATGGCGCGATCTTGGTTCACCACAACCTCCGCCTCCCGGATTCAAGCAATTCTCCTGCCGTGGCCTCCCGAGTAGCTGGGACTACAGACATGCGTCGCCATGCACCGCTTATTTTGTATTTTTAGTAGAGGCGGGGTTTCTCCATGTTGGTCAGGCTGGTCTTGAATTCCTGACCTCAGGTGATCCACCCACCTTGGCCTCCCAAAATGTTGGTATTACAGGCGTGAGCCGCCAGGCCCAGCCGAGAGTTTTTCTCTTAAAAACTTACCCTGGGTAGTTAAGGGGTGCCATACAGCACACAGAGACAAAGTCAGAGTTTCACCTTAATTACAGACAAGGGACAGTTTATAGGCATTCCAGCCATTATTTAGAAATAATCCATTTCTCCTGACAAGCTACCCAGGTCTCAAAATAACCTGCTGAAGCAAAGAGGAATGATTCAGAAAGCAGAGTATCTTAGCAGTTGGAAGTGAAAAAAGAATGCCTCTATTGCTATGTTAGCGTAGAGAAAGGGTCTCTCTCTGACAACTACCTTTTCCTTCTCTCCACGGACCTTCCTAACTTCTTCCTCCCCACCCCTACAGCCCTCCTTCCAAGTCTTTGTACTAGTCAAAAGTGCATAAATCTGCAGGACAATGCTACCTTTGACCACTGACTGGCCAATAGCAAAGCATGTAAGTATCTGAAGTGACTTTTTACCAAAAGACACTGCCCCAGCTTTAACGTGACAAAGTACTTTTGGCTATTAAGCAGCAAACAAAAGGAAATCATACACTTGATGTTCTCCTGTAACTTTTCCAAGATAATCAAGGTTTCTATAGACTGGCCTTTACATATGACAAAGCCATAGAAACTTCTGTGATGAGCAATGTGGTCCCACATGAAAACCACCCTGAGGGACTTTTTTTTTGGTGAGTGGGAAAAGTGGCTTCCCTCACTGGGCTTTCATTCTGGCCAGGTACATATACACAGACTGGACCAAAGAAGCTTCATACTCAAATTGGGCAAGACTAATAAAACGCATTCAAGGGCCTAATGTTGTTTGTGACCATCCAAACCCCTTCATTTGGCACCTGCACACCTGGAGGATGGCTTTTATTTGGCACTTAAAAATACTTAAGAACATTCTTGTGAAAATATCCATATTATGATCTAATAAATGGTAATAAGATGGATGCTAAGATGACAGGCAAATATACAATGAGCTTTCAGGATCTGTGCAACTGACCCACGGTCAACAGTATATAGCTAATAGCAAGCCAATAATTGATGGAAGGCTGGGTATGGTGGCTCATGTCTGTAGTCCCAGCACTTTGGGAGGCTGAGACAAGAGGATCGCTTGAGCCCAGGAGTTCAGGACCAGCTTGGGCAACACAGTGAGACTCCTGTCTCTAGAAAATTAGCCAGGTGTGGTGGCATGTGCCATAAGTCCCAGCTACTTAGGAGGCTGAGGCAGGGGGATTGTTTGAGCCTGGAAGGTTGAGGCTACAGTGAGCTGTGTTGTCATGACTCTGACTGCACTCCAGCTCAGGCAAGAGAATGAGACCGTCTCTCTCTTAAAAAAAAAAAAAAAGATGAATTCCCACTTGCCAGTAATACTGAGAATACAGGGTGATTTTAGGCTTAAGCTAAATTCTAACTCCTTTCCCCACGACTGTTAACAGTTAAGCCTTTTCTGCAAAGTCAAGGATACTAATAAGCATCCTTGAAATGCTTATAAGAGAACTGTAAGAGGTTCTGGGTTTTATCACACAAGTTCCAAGGTGGAGGAGCAGTGACAGTGAGAGATAAGACAAGGTGAACAAGTTTAAAACCAAAAGCAGTGGACATTTATTCCTTAATTTTGTGCAAGAGTGTAAAGATGCATTTGAAAGAACCTGATGGCTAGAGCATTAGCCATGGCTTTCAGGTTGGCCTAGTTTACAATCAGGAAAAGAAGGGGAAAAAAGTTAACTTGCCTAGTTCACATGAATGATGTTTCTGGCAAACACAGTCGTTTACAAGTTTCAAGCTATATTTTACTAGAGTCAAGGGAAGACTTCAAAAAGCCACATACAGTACAATTTAAAATTGGATGAACATCCTGCAAATGTTAGTGCAAAGTAATTATGTAGACTCTCCAAACAAGATTGTGCTCTTGTTTCCCAGGTTTGGTCAATGTTGCTCTTTTATGATTACAATCACAGAGGCTTAACTTACCAAATAGCAATGCCTCTGTGTTTTATGTCCTGTGTACCAAGGGAATGTCACAAGGTTTTGATGAAATGCAGCTTAGTTTCATTAATAAAGCAAACTTCTTATTGAATTTAACAATCACGTTCCTGGAATGCTGCATGTGTTAAGTTTCATGGAAATGCTCTTAAGCTTATGCCTCTATCTTGTTCAACAAAATCACTCTTAAGATATCCTTTTTACTATGTAACTGGAATTGTTTCATGATCTTGAAATGCAACCAGTATAAATGAACATTTCAGAAGTGGGAGAAAATCCACCACTAATCTCAGCTAGACAAACTTCTTAAAAATCAAAAAGCCTATTCACACAAAATTATATGTAATGACTGTAGTAATCAGTTTATTACACAGATTAATCATTCTTGAACGTACAAGCTCCAGAGGAGCAACTGGGTCTTTAAATATACACAAGTATTTCCATCAAATGAATTTTCACCCTTACATCCAAATAGACCTAAGCGGTTAAAAACATAAGAAAAATAAGAGCTATTAGCTATGTATTAACTGAGAAACCACATACAAACCAAAGAATATGGAAGAGAGAAAGAAGGGATGAAAGGCCAAAGGTTGAAGGGGTAGGGAAATGTAAAAGAGTTGGGAACAAAGCCCATCACACTTGATGTACTAATAGCTCCAATCCATTTAAATGTTGACCAGTTAAACTTAGACCTTAAAATGCAGGATGTGGGTAGAGTTTAATCTGGTTGGTCATAACTTTCACCTAAGACGTAGCTCCTTCGGAATAAAATGAATACAGACACAGCTTCATGTTCTTCACCTTGCTTTTCATAACTGTTTTGAGTTTAAATGGATTCCACTTAAAAATAATCTCCTACAGGTGAGTGGAGCCTTTTCTTTCCCATCCAAGCTCACACCATATCCAACACCCCCCTCACACCTTGCTGTTATCCAAATTTAAGTCAGTAAGAAAAGCTTTTAGTCTCACACCTAGGTAATGCCTGTAGAACTGGCTTGTCACACACACACTTCTCTGCTAGGAGGCAATGTTGGTACAGAAGTACAGTATTTCTAGTTTGTTGTTCCAAGTATGTACAACACGCAGCACTGCTGTATCAGGTAAACATGTGCACAGGGGAAGATGAGGCGTGGGCTCATAGAAAGCAGTCAAATGGAAATCAAAAGGACTTTCTCTTTCAGAGTTCCCCTATCTTTATTTGTAGAGGTTATCCAATAATTTCTTTAATTACATCGCATACTTCTGAGTCCATTCCCGAGCTATTCTGTTGTACCTGTACACACAAAGAGAAGCTTGGCTTAACACAGGTGTGGATCAGTAAGCAACAGATTCCATTCATTATCCCATCAAGTAACTTGAAGAGAGTAACTCATAGGACATTCAAGGAAAGGCCCCTTTCTATCCCAAATTTCTGATAAGCATTAATTCAATGATAATGGGAAGGATGTGTAAAATGTGAAAGTCTCCTTTAATTGCGACTTATAGAGGGTTCTGATTAAATTTTAGTATTTGTTGGCATATACCTTATTCTATACTTGATTGGCCTATTTCTACAAAAAGACATCAACTCAATTCATTTACTTAAAGTACTTGAAACTATATGATTCTACATTATATAGTTCTTGAACTCATATACTAATAATGATTAAACTGACATAAGGCTGGGTGCGGTGGCTCAGACCTGTAATCCCAGCACTTTGGGAGGCTGAGTCGGGTGGATCATTTGAGCCCAGGAGTTTGAGACCAGTCTGGGCAACATGATAAAACCCTGTCTCTACAAAAAATACAAAAATTAGCAGCGTGTGGTGGCGCATGCCTGTAGTCCAAGCTACTCAGGAGGCTGAGGTGGGAAGATCGTTTGAGCTCAGGAGGCAGAGGTTGAAGTGAGCTGATATTGCAACACTGTACTACAGCCTGGGTGACAGAGTGAGGCTCTGTCTCAAAAAAAAAGGGGGGGAAAAAAACCCAACTTTCCTTTCATATCAATAAAACTGGTTCTGGTAGAACTTATTTCAACAATTCGGTTGACAAAATGAATGGGTTTATTGCTTCAGAAGAATGTTTGAATAAAGTAAGCAGAGCAAATGGTTCTATAATTCTCCTATTAAAAAAGGGATGCTAGGCCGGGTACGGTGGCTCACGCCTGTTAATCCCAGCACTTTGGGAGGCTGAGGCAGGCGGATTACCTGAGGTCAAGAGTTTGAGATGGGCCTGGCCAACATGGTGAAATCCTGTCTCTACTAAAAATACAAAAAAAATTAGCTGGGCGTGGTGGTGTTCACCTGTAATCCCAGCTACTCGGGAGGCTGAGGCAGCAGAATCATTTGAACCTGGGAGGTGGAGGCTGCAGTGAGCCAAGATCGTGACATTGCACTCCAGACTGGCTGACACAGCCAGACTTCAGCTCAAAAAAAAAAAAGATGCTAGAAAAAAAAGAAAGAAAGATAAGGTCAGGTGTGGTAGCTCATGCCTGTAATCCTGGCACCTTGGGAGGCCAAGACAGGAAGACTGCTTGAGGTCAGGAGTTCAAGACCAGCCTGGGCAACACATCAAGACCTAATCTCTATTAAATTTTAAAAAAGAAAAAAAGGGATGCTGAGCCTGGGCAACATAGGGATACTCCATTGATACAGAAAATTTAAAAATTAGCTGGTGACCGGGTGTCATGGCTCACACCTGTAATCCCAGCACTTTGGGAGGCTGGGGCGGCTGGATAACTTGAGGTCAGGAGTTCCAGACTAGCCTGGCCAACATGGCAAAATCCTGTCTCTACTGAAAACACAAAATTTAGCCAAGAATGGTAGTGTGTGCCTGTAATCCCAGCTACTCAGGAGGCTAAGGCATGAGAATCACTTGAGCCTGGGAGGCAAAGGTTGCAATAAGCCAAGAATGCACCACTGCACTCCACCTGGGCAATGGAGAAAGACTTGGTCTCAAAAAAAAAAAATTAGCTGGATGTGATGGCATGTGCCTGTGGTCCCAGCTACTTGGGAAGCTCAGATTGGAGAACTACTTGAGCCTGGGAGGCTGAGGTTACAGTGAGCTGTGATTATGCCACTGCATTCCAGTCTGGGCAACAGAGCAAGACCCTGACTCAAAAACAAAGCGGGGTGGGGATGGGTATGCTGGCCTCGCATGGTGGCTCATGCCTATAACAACAGCACTTTGGGAGGCTGAGGTGGGAGGACTGCTTGAGGCCAGGAATTAGAGACCAGCCTGTTCAACACAGTGAGATCCTGTCTCTACAAACAAATAAAACAAATTAGCCAGGTGTAGTGGCATGTACTAGCAGTCCTAACTACTGGGTAGGCTGGGGTGGGAGGATCACTTGAGCCCATGAGTTTGACACTGCAGTGAGCCACGATTGTGCCACTGTACTCCAGTCTGGGCAGAAGAGCAAGACCCTGTCTCTGAAAAAAAAAAAAGTGGGGGGTTAGAGGGTGGAGGCAGTGCGGTTTAGGAAAGTTCTGTTCAACAGTGTTCAACATTACTCCATGCTGACCTGGGAAATGACTTCTGGCAAGCATTCAGGCCCACAATTCTAAATATTGGACAAAACAGTTCTCTAATCAAAAAAATTTGTGAATAAATTCACAAATAGGAAAAAGCAAGAACCAACTGTTAGAATACCCCATTCCCAGTGTTACTTCCATTAAAAACAAAAAAGTATCTACGCCTTTCTAATCCAGTAGAATTCAAGTAATTCTTAAATTCTTTCTATTTTAACTTTAATTTTTTTTTTTTTTTTGGTAACAGGAATCTTGCTCTGTCGCCCAGGCAGGAGTGCAGTGGCGCAATTTCAGCTCACTGCAATCTCCACATCCTGAGTTTAAGCAATTCTCCTGCCTCAGCCTCCCGAGTAGCTGGGATTACAGGTGCCCGCCATCACGCCTGGCTAATTTTTGTAGTTTTAGTAGAGATGGGGTTTCAGCCTGTTGGCCAGGCTGGTCTCAAACCCCTGACCTTGTGATCCACCCACCCCGGCCTCCCAAAGTGCCAGGGTTACAGGCATGAGCCACCGCGCCCGGCCCTAAAAAAAAACTATTCACCCTCTCCTATCTACTTCCTCTTATAACTTCACTGAATAGTACATAAAACAACAGATGTTATTAGTGCTGGGCATGGTGGTATATGCTTATAATCCTAGCTACTCCAGAGGCTGAGGTAGGAGGACTACTTGAGCCCACAAGTTTGAGACCAACCTAGGCAACACAGCAAGACTCCATCTCAAAAGAAAAGAAGAAAAGAAGAAATGCTACTAGAACACTTTTAGCTACTATCTCTTTTGATATCCTGACCACTGTTCAGTAATTCATAGTACAACTCTAAAACACCCAAATTCTACAATCAAGTTTTGTTTTTAAAAGAAATTTGGGGCTTTCATGCCTAATGGCATTTATTTATTTTCTTCCTTTAGATTATGTCAAATGGTAAAAAATCAATTCTCTTTTCCCATTAATTCACAAATACCTATAGCAGGCAAATGGGCACTTGATGAAAAATGCTTTATATATCAAAAGCCAAGCATAAGACATTAAGCTGTTGAAAAATATACCATAGGAAAATTTTTGTATGGGCATGGTGGCTCACACCTGTAATTCCAGCACTTTGGGAGGCCTAGGCAGGAAGATCATTTGAGGTCAGGAGTTCGAAACCAGCCTGGCCAACATGGTGAAAGTCTCTATTAAAACTACAAAAAAAATGAGCCTGGTGTGGTGGCCTGCACCTGTAATCCCATCTACTCGGGAGGCTGAGGCATGAGAATCATTTGAACCCAGGAGGCGGAGGTTGCAGTGAGCCAAGACTGCACCACTGCACTCCAGCCTGGGTGACAGAGTGAGACCCTGTTTCAAAAAAAAAATTTTTTGTAGACAAGAGGAGTCACATGAAACAATCAGGGATAAGACTGGCATCATCTACTTATAATACTCCTCAATGCATATATTCTTCTTTTCTAGCCCCAGGAGAGTATATTAGGACTTCACTTTAAATATCTGGCCCATATTCAGCCCTTAAACAAGAAAGATTTGTGACAAACATCTCCATCCCACCACAGATAACTTTCCATCTTGAGGCCATACTTACTTTTCTCTATCTGTTTTGTAGATCCGAGCAATCTCAGGCACTAAAGGATCATCTGGATTGGGATCACACAACAGAGAACAGATGGATAAGAGTACTAAAATGAAAAAAATCGTATAAATTAGTAGAGGATAAAAGCAAAGGGTTGAGAGAAACATGAGATGCCAAAACAGGAGAAAATTCTAAGAATTTATATTGTAATGCCTAGCAGCTTTGTAAGTTTTACTTAACTTTATATTAACAGTAACCAACAAGGATTTTTTTTTTCTTTCTTTTATAGCAGAGTTGGGGTTTTACCATGTTGGCCAGGCTGGTCTCGAACTCCTGACCTCAAGTGATCCACCCACCTCGGCCTCCCAAAGTCCTGGGATTACAGGCGTGAGCCACAGTACCTGGCCTAATTTTTGTATTTTTAGTAGAGTCAGGGTTTCGCCATGTTGGTCAGGCTGGTCTTGAACTCCTGACCTCGTGATTCACCCACGTAGACCTCCCAAAGTGCTGGGATTACAAGCATGAGCCACCACGCCTGGCAAATAGTTTTTTGAGATGGAGTCTCACTCTGTCGCCCAGACTGGAGTGTAGTGGCGCGATCTCGGCCCGTTGCAAGCCACACCTCCCGGGTTCATGCCATTCTCCTGCCTCAGCCTCCCGAGTAGCTGGGACTACTGGCACCCACCACCATGCCCGGCTCATTTTTTTGTATTTTTAGTAGAGACAGGGTTTCACCATGTTAGCCAGGATGCTCTCGATCTCCTGACCTCGTGATCCACTGCGCCCAGTCTACCAACAAGGATTTTAAGAAGCTTCAACAGACTTCAGGTTAGGTCATTAAAAAACAAAAATGAAGGCCGGGTGCAGTGGCTCATGCCTGTAATCCCAGCACTTTGGGAGGCGGAGGCGGGTGGATCACGAGGTCAAGAGATTTAAACCATTCTGGCCAACATGGTGAAACCCCATCTCTACTAAAAATACAAAAATTAGCTGGGCGTGGTGGCGCGTGCCTGTAGTCCCAGCTACTCGGGAGACTGAGGCCGGAGAATCGCTTGAACCTGGGAGGCGGAAGTTGCTGTGAGCTGAGATCGTAGCATTGCACTCCAGCCTGGGCGACAGAGCAAAAATCCATCTCCAAAAAAAAAAAAAATAATAATAAATAAAAAATAAAATAAAACAAATAGCAGAAAATTAATGTTAAATGGCATCCTGGTCTCCCAGATACGAATATAAGCCCCTTTGTGCAAAGTCTCACAATAATCCCATAATGTAAGAAGAGTTGATATGACTGTCTCTATGCCTGAACCCCTAAGAGAGCTGGCCCAGACAGGTGCAGTGACGTGTTCAATGTCCCTGGCTAGAAATTAGAATAGAATTAAAACTTGGTCTAAATCCTAGACCAAGAACATTTTTCAGATCCCATAAAATTCAATTTTTTAGAAGCCCATATTCAAGGATAAATGGCTTTCAAAATTCCAAAGACAGGCCAAGTAAGAGGGTTCACTCCTGTAATCCTAGCACTTTGGGAGGCCACAGCAGAAGGATCGCTTCAGGCCAGGAGTCCGAGATCAGCCTAGGCAACACAGTGAGATTCTGTCTCTACAAAAAATTTAAAAATTAGCTAGATGTGGTGGCATACTCCTATGGTCCCAGCTACTCAGGAGGCTAAGGTGGGAGGATCACTTACACCCAGGAGGTTAAGGCTGTATTGACCTGTGTTCGCACCACTGCACTCCACCCTGGGTGACAGAGTGAGACCCTGTCTCAAAAAGGAAAAAAAAAAAAAAAGACAGCCACACTACTGAATATTCTTAGCAAAAATGACAACCATAAAATCCAACAATCACTGTTTTCCAGTGGCAGGCACCACATTCAGACAATTGTTTTGTTTAATTTTCAGTTGAAAACAATTTAGTCTACATCAAGAACATAAATGCAAACACTTGCCCCCAAAAGGAGATGGTCACACACTCATTACAGAGAATATAACATACTTCTATGAATGTCTCAAATTCTCTTCAGTGACGATTTAGAATCTCATCTAAGTCACTTTCTCGGTGACAATCTGGGATGTAGCAGACAAATCTCAATAGTGTAATTTCCTTTATTCAATCTGTCATTAACTTGTTTTAAAATATTTATTTATTATTTAGTTAGAGACAGGGTCTCACTCTGTCGCCCAGGCTGGAGTGCAGTGGCGTGATCTTGGTTCATTTCAGCCTAAACCTCCTGGGCTCAAGTCATCCTCCCACCTCACTCTATAGGGGAGACTACAGGTGAGTGCCACCACGTCCAACTAATTTTCTTTGTATTTTTTGTAGAGGTTGGGTTTTGCCATGTTGGCCAGGCTAGTCTTGATCTCCTAGGCTCAAGTGATCCACCTGTCTTGGCCTCTGGAAGTGCTGGGATTACAGGTGTGAACCACCACACCCAGCCATATCTATCATTAACTTATGCATTCCTTACTGAATGCAAAGGGGGCATAGTCACTGATTACATTAAGTTCAGTAGCCTCTGACATAATGAAATAAATTTAAATCCTTCTATACTAATGCTAATAGAGCACAGCCATCTTTCTTTTCTCTAAAGTTCTGTACCAAGAGATAATAACTCTCAGCCTACTTTACTCCCAGCACATAAATTCAGCAAGGAAAGGATTTGCTCATATTCCTATCAAATCTATCCTATAGAGATCAAGGGCTTCTGAGAAGTAAAGAAAAAGTTGACATGCCCTATTCGGTTTGGTAATAAAAATGCTATTTCCTTGCCTTAAGAGTATATGAAAAGTTTTTTAAAAAAAATCAGGAAACCATCCTGGCTAACACAATGAAACCCCGTCTCTACTAAAAAAATACAAAAAACTAGCCGGGCGAGGTGGCGGGCGCCTGTAGTCCCAGCTACTCGGGAGGCTGAGGCAGGAGAATGGCGGCAACCCGGGAGGCGGAGCTTGCAGTGAGCTGAGATCCGGCCACTGCACTCCAGCCTGGGTGACAGAGCGAGACTCGGCCTCAAAAAAAAAAAAAAAAAAAAAAAAAAAATCAGGAAAGATGTTTTGTGACTCTTCATTCCTGTTGCCCACAGTTCTGGCAGTTGGCATTCCAAAAACATTTTCCCACTGTCAGGTGTCATCACCTGAAGCCCTCTTCAAGCATAGAACATTCTAACATCAATTAGGAAAGACTTCAGGTATTTCCTGGAAATGACAACAGGAAGTTAGAAATTTTTGCATGTTCCTTTAACTGATTCTTCTAAATATTCTAATAAGTCAACTTTAAAGCACAGGTTTTGGCCGGGCGCGGTGGCTCAAGCCTGTAATCCCAGCACTTTGGGAGGCCGAGACGGGCGGATCACGAGGTCAGGAGATCGAGACCATCCTGGCGAACACGGTGAAACCCCGTCTCTACTAAAAAATAAAAAAAACCTAGCCGGGCGAGGTGGCGGGCGCCTGTGGTCCCAGCTACTCGGGAGGCTGAGGCAGGAGAATGGTGTAAGCCCGGGAGGCGGAGCTTGCAGTGAGCCGAGAGCGCGCCACTGCACTCCAGCCCGGGCGACAGAGCAAGACTCCGTCTCAAAAAAAAATAAATAAATAAATAAAAAATAAAGCACAGGTTTTAAAGAAAGGGCTTTTCCTTCTTTCCAGGAAAGGAAAGTAGGGCACTGGATATCTGGACCTTGTGAAGATTCTTAGTACACTACTTAGCTTCTTGAATTCATGAAAAATTCATTTTGGTTTATAATATACTGATATGGTTTGGATCTGTGTCCCCACACAAATCTCATGTTCAACTGTAATCCCCAAAGTTGGAAGTGGGGCCTGGTGGGAGGCGACTGGATCATGGGGGTGCATCCTTCATGAATGGTTTAGCACCACCCCTTTGATGCTGTTCTTGTGATAGAGTTCTCATGAGATCTGGCTAATAGTGTGTGGCACCTTCCCCCATCTCTCTCTCGGTCCTGCTACTGCCATGAGGCTCATGGCACAGGTGGCTCCCCCTTTGCCTTCTGCCACGAGTAAAAGCTCCCTCAAGGCTCCCCGGAAGCAGATGCTGCCATGCTTTCTGTATAGTCCACAGAACTGTGAGCCAATTAAACTTTCTTCTTTTTTTTTTGAGATGCAGTTTCACTCTTGTTGCCCAGGCTGGAGTGCAATGGCACGATCCCAGCTTCCTGCAACCTCTGCCTCCCGGATTCAAGCGATTCTCCTGCCTCAGCCTCCCAAGTAGCTGGGATTACAGGCATGCACCACCATGCCCAGCTAATTTCTGTATTTTTGGTAGACATGGGGTTTCTTCATGTTGGTCAGGCTGGTCTCAAACTCCCGACCTCAGGTGATCTGCCCACCTTGGCCTCCCAAAGTGCTGGGATTACAAGCGGAGCAACTGCGCCCAACAAACCTCTTTTCTTTACAAATTATGCAGTCTCAGGTATTTCTTTATAGCAGTGCAAGAATGGGCTCATATATATACCTTTTTCTGTAAAGATAATAACTCTTATTTCTATAACCTGTATAGTTTCTTCATTGAACTTTTACCTATACATATTCATCAGTATTACTTTTTTTTTTTTTTTTTTTGAGACAGAGTCTCACTTTGTTGCCCAGGCTGGAGCACAGTGATGTGATGTTGGCTCACTGCAACCTCCACCTCCCAGGTTCCCAGGTTCAAGCAATTCTTGTGCCTCAGCCTCCTGAGTAGTTGGGTCTATAGACACACACCACCCTGCCTGGCTAAGTTTTGTATTATTGGTAGAAATGGGGTTTCACTATGTTGGCCAGGCTGTTCTTAAACTCCTGACCTTAAGTGATCCACCTTCCTCGGCCTCTCAAAGTGGATTACAGTCATTAACTGCACCTGGCCAGTATTTTCACTAGTGTTACGACGACAGTTACTTTCACTTCTAAAAACATATAATCAAATGGCTTTATGGCACACTTATCTGCTTCCTTTCGTTTTTTTTTTCAGTTTTTTTTTTTTTTAAATATATATATATATATATATTTAGGTCCCCATCATGGATCTTCAAAGTAGAGGAAATACTGGGTCAAAATTTCTATCCTTGAAGACAGACTATATGTTAAAGAATAATATCATACAGGATTAAGGCGTTTCATAGAACTACTTGCCCATACATTCAATTTACAAAAAGGGAATCATTAAAACCTTAAACCTGAGACAGTTAATACAATCAAATTCAACAAAATGGCACTGCAATTATTTTAAAGGATAGCTATCCAGATAGAACCTAACAAATCAAACTTGTAACAGTCCTTATCATTTACAATAGCTGAAAAAAAATCAATGCTAGGCAAGAGAAGGGGAAGAACAAAAAGAGATATGGCAATAATTTCAGCTATCTTGTGCCTCCAACACCCCACCCCACCCCATCAAAACACACCTCTCACATAATTCCACTTATCTTGGTCCCATTACTAGATTTACATCTCTATTGCTATTTGGTGTAGGAAGTGTAACCAATGGGACCTTCACCAGGCCAGGCACAGGTCCATAAACACTTTCTCAAGTAGCTCTTGAATTGTAAGGGGGCCCACCAAAAGAAAAGGGGACACACTTCTCTAAAAAACTACTTCACTACAACTTTTTAAAAAATGTGGTTCTCTGGCATCCTGTTTTTATTTCTGCCTAGGACTCTAAAAATTTTAAATTAATGCCTCAGAGTTTTGTTTGCTTTAAAAATTAAATTTGTGGCCAGGAGTGGTGGCTCACACCTGTAATCCCAGCCCTTTGGGAGGCCAAGACAGGCGGATCACCTGAGGTTGGGAGTTCAAGACCAGCCTGACCAACATGGAGAAACCCTGTCTCTACTAAAAATACAAAATTAGCCAGGTGTGGTGGCGCATGCCCTGTAATCCCAGCTGCTCAGAAGGCTGAAGCAGGATAATGGCTTGAACCTGAGAGGTGGAGGCTGCAGTGAGCCGAGATTGTGCCACTGCACTCCAGCCTGGGCAACAAGAGTGAAACTCCTTCTCAAAAAAAAAAAAAAAAAAAAAAAATTTAAGATTGAGTCTTGACATCCAAGTTATAACATGACAAATACTCAACACTTTTGACAACCGTGCCTTTATCCCAGTTTTTGGAGTACTTACAAGGAACCAGTTAACTGTCCGTTTTTGCTTCTTTAATCTTCATAACAACAATGAAATATTTATTATTGTTCCTTTTCTACTGATGACAAAACTGAGGAATACAGGGGCCAATGTGTCTCAAGTCTCATTTATTAAGAGGTGGATCTGAGATCTGCACACAGGCAATTGGATCTAGAATCTATGTTCTTTACCGTGAAACTACGTTGCTTCCTGTCTAAACACATGCGTTAAACAAATGCTAAATTATAAGCAGATAATTTCTACTAAAAATACAAAAATTAGTTGGGCGTGGTGGTGGGCGCCTGTAATCCCAGCTACTCGGGAGGCTGAAGCAGGAGAATTGCTTGAACCCCGGAGGCGGAGGTTGCAGTCAGTCAAGATCGTACCATTGCACTTCAGCCTGGGCAACAAGAGTGAAACTCTGTCTCAAAAAAAAACAAAAAACAAAAATTCATACACCACGTTTCACCACACAAATACCAAAACTAACATTATTTGTCTATTTCTGGCCACTTAACATCCTTTTTTTTTTTGAGATGGAGTCTCGCTCTGTTGCCCAGGCTGGAGTGCAGTGGCGCGATCTCGGCTCACTGCAAGCTCCGCCTCCCGGGTTCATGCCATTCTCCTGCCTCAGCCTCCCAAGTAGCTGGGACTACAGGCGCCCACCACCATGCCCAGCTAATTCTTTTGTATTTTTAGTAAACACAGGGTTTCACTGTGTTAGCCAGGATGGTCTCGATCTCCTAACCTCGTGATCCACCCGCCTCGGCCTCCCAAAGTGCTGGGATTACAGGCGTGAGCCACCGCGCCCGGCCTCACTTAACATACTTTTATATGTAACTCTTATTACAGTGTATATGCCTTTTTTCTTTTTTCTGCTTTTCTCAAACACAGTATTTTCCTATTTTTGCAATATTTGTAAAGTTCAATACTTTTTTTTTTTTTGGCGATAGAGTCTCCCTCTGTCACCCAGGCTAGAGTGCAGTGGTACCATCTTGGCTCACTGCAACCTCCGTCTCCTGGGTTCGAGTGATTCTCCTGCCTCAGCCTCCTGAGTAGTTGGGCACACGCCATCACACCCAGGAGTGTACAGGCACACCTGGCTAATTTTTGTATTTTTAGTAAAGATGGGGTTTTGCCATGTTGGCCAAGCTGGTCTCGAACTCCTAGTCTCAAGTGATCTGCCCACCTCAGCCTCACAAACTGTTGGGATTACAGGCATGAACCACTGTGCCTGGCCAGGGTCAATACTCTCTTAAATGCAAGTGCTAGAACCCATTTATTTTTTCCTCTTCTGTAAGTAACCTCTAATTTTCAGAACTAAATCACACTGTCACAAATGTACTTGCATACAAAGTTTTTTCAGCATTTGGGATTGTTTTCTTAGTATAAATAAATGAAACTAGAATTATTGGGTAAATGGGCATGGATGATTAAGTATCTTAACACATACTGGCAGACTGGGCTCTACAAACCTATACCTCTACTTGAAGTATAGAGTATTCATTTCAATATACCTCATTAGCATTTTGTCTCTTTTTAAAAATATCTTTGTTAATTAAAAAGGTAAAAAAAGGGAATGTAACATTCATTTATTTATTCTTTGGTTCCCCTGTGTCCACTCATCTATTAGGATCTGAATTTTTTTCTGATTTTTGTACTTCATATTTTAAACATATTAATCCATTACCATATTTGATTTTTCTCTTAAACAACTGATTTCATTTTCACAAAAGTACATCCAGTAAGCTCTTTTATCACCTCTCAGAGTAGAGCGGTGAGATCTGATAAAGATTCTTTCTTTTTTTTGAGACAGAGTCTTGCTGTGTCCCCCAGGCTGGCCAGGCTGGCCAGGCTGGAGTGCAGTGGCATGATCTCGGCTCACTGCAACCTCCGCCTCCCGGGTTCAAGCGATTCTCCTGCCTCAGCCTAAAATACAAAAATTAGCCGGGCATGGTGGCGGATGCCTGTAATCCCAGCTACTAGGGAGGCTGAGGCAGGAGAATCACTTGAACCTGGGAGGCGGAGGTTGCAATGAGCCAAGATTGCACCACTGCAGTCCAGCCTGGGCGATAAAGTGAGACTCCATCTCAAAAAAAATATATATATATATAGAGAGAGAGAGAGAGAGAGAAAATTTTAATCCAACTGTGATTTCATCTGGGAATAATGAGAGAGAGAGTATTTTAATCCAACTGTGATTTCATCTGGGAATAATGTTCAAGGGTTGTACAATTTCAAATCAACACATAAGACAACTACATCGCTCAGTTCATTGATATAGAAACCTAAAGACGGCCGGGTGCAGTGGCTCAAGCCTGTAATCCCAGCACTTTGGGAGGCCGAGGCGGAGCCCGGATCCTGAGGTCAGGAGATCGAGACCATCCTGGCTAACACGGTGAAACCCGTCTCTACTAAAAATACAAAAACTAGCGAGATTGAGGTGGCGAGCCTGTAGTCCCAGCTACTCGGGGAGGCTGAGGCAGAGGAGAATGCGTGAACCCGGGCCGGGCTTGCGGTGAGCGAGATCCGATGCACTCCAGCCACAGACAGAGCAAGAACTCTGTCTCAAAAAAAAAAAAAAAAAAAAAAGAAACCTAAAGACAAGAGCTGGTAAAATATTTACTGATATTTCGTTCTTCAGAACCTAATGTCTATGTTCACAGTATAAGCATTTGCCTAAAGGGCTGATCTATTTCCTGTTCTGGAATAGTATCTATCTTTTCCATTCATGAATCTCAAGGTTGGAAGAGATGTTAATTGTGTTTATGCTCTAAAAAAACATTCATACCAGTGTCCATCTTTTTTTTTTCTTTGTGAGATAGCGTCTCACTCTGTTGCCTAGGCTGGAGTGCAGTGGCATATCTCCGCTCACTGCAAGCTCCGCCTCCTGGGTTCACACCATTCTCCTGCCTCAGCCTCCCGAGTAGCTGGGACTACAGGCATCCACCACCATGCCCGGCTAATTCTTTTGTATTTTTAGTAAAGACAGGGTTTCACTGTGTTAGCCAGGATGGTCTCGATCTCCTGACCTTGTGATCCGCCCACCTCGGCCTCCCAAAGTGCTGGGATTACAGGCATGAGCCACCACGCCCGGCCCAGTGTCCATCTTCTAACCTATGCTTGAGTAGCACAACTGACAAAGTAGTCACTACACCAACGAACACTTTTGCTTGAAAAATCCAACTCGTTTTCAGTTCTCAAGGTCCATTTCAGAATAAGAAGAATTACTATCTCTTCTTAAAAGAAAAATAATCTTTTCAAAAATAAGTAACTCTAAAAAGACAAAAGACACGGTTGCCTTATATTGATATCAAATACCCATTGTTACCTTTTGAAATAGTTAGTGCTGGAGACCACTGTGATCGTAGAATATCAAGACAAATGCTGCCATTACTGTTAATATTTGGATGATAAATTCTTGTCGTAAATGCAACCTACAGAAAGAAAGGAAACTTTCTATAAACTAGTTTATTAGTATTATAGAAAGCACATTAAAAACTGCCACATTCCAATTAATTACCTTAGGTGGTTTGAAGGGGTAATCTGTTGGGAAATGAATTGTCAAGAAAAATACTCCACCCTGATAGGGACTGTCATTCTATTGATAAAAGAAAAGTGGGATTAAAATGAGTAAATTACATAAACTGTTTATTCTGAATTTAATCTGAATACTTACTGGCCCCATTATTGTAGCTTGCCAATGGAACACTGAAAAATAACAAGAAAAAAGTCACCATGTAACAATATCTACATTGTATCTGTGCCATAGTAACATATCATTCCCCTTCTAATCCAAATTCATTTATAAATAATATGAGTATGAGCAAGATGAGGAACATAAAATAGCAGTCTAAAGAAACAAGAAAAATGACTAGAATGGCCTAGAACACTGATAAGGTGCTCAATGAAAAATATTTGGAGCCAGGTGTGGTGGCTCACACCTGTAATCCCAACACTTTGAGAGGCTTTGAGAAGTGGAGGCTGCAATAAGCCATGACTGCGCCACTGCGAGACTCTCTCAAAAACAAAACAAAAAAAAGTATTTGGGCTAAAACTTCTTGAAACTTCATGTCAGAGAAACAAACTTATTGACAAGGCTCATAGTTCTACTTTTAAATAGCTATTTCTTTACCTCACGGGGTAAATCATTTCTTCAAAACAATTACATATAATATACTTTTTTTTTTTTTTTGAGACAGAGTCTCACTCTATCGCCCAGGCTGGAATGCAGTGGCACCAATTTCGGCTCATGCAACCTCCGCCTCCTGGGTTCAAGCAATTCTTCTGCCTCAGCCTCCCAAATAGCTGGGACTACAGACAAGTGCCACCACACCTGGCTAATTTTTGTAGTTTTAGTAGAAACAAGGTTTTGCCACATTTGGCCAGGTCTCAAACTCCTGACCTCAGATGATCCACCCACCTCGGCCTCCCAAAGCTGGGATTACGGGCATGACTTCTTTTATAATGCTGGTATACGGGGGACAAAACAGTAAAGTCTAGGTAGATAATACTCAAATTAAGAAAGACTGGTTTTTAACAATGAGAACAAATTTCTAAAAACTCTTGTGTAGGTCTGTACATTACTGGTCCTCATTAAAGAAACAAAAGCATCATCTCTTCTAAACGTAGAGGATAAGTTAAAGAGGAAAAAAGAGGAAAAAAGAGAAAAAAAGGAGTGAAATTTAAAAAGAAAATATTAGCTAAAAGCCCAAGGTTGATTACAAGCTCTAGGGATACTTCCAACAAGTTACAAACTTGTTCAATAAATAAATATCTTCCAAATGCAGAAAATGGTGCTTGTTCCATGTTCTCATGTTTCTAAGTGCAGTATGAGAGATCAAAAGCCAGAGTTTTTATTTATAAGCAAGCTACTACTTAGTATACTTAACATTCATACTATGATCTGAGCAACCTAAGGGAAGTTGTCACTGGGGTTATATTTGAACAATCCAAACCAGATAACTCTTGTCACAAGGTAGAAGAAACATGAAGACTAAGAAGCCATATAAAAATCCACCAGAATGTCAGTCCAAATCCTAAAGTTCCTTCCAACCTCCTTAATATGAAACTAATCCCTATGGTTGGTTTGTTGCTCACTGGGACTTGAACCTAAAAATAGCAGCTCGTTGATTAGGAGTTAAAGGTAAAGGACAGGAATTGCTGAGGCTCCCTTCCTTAGAGTAGCCCTCCCTAGTACTTAGAAACACTTATATTACTCTCTGCCGACCATTTAATGGACTGTGTAAGCCAAGGACAAAGCCATTCTGGGCCACTAAAACTGGACCTAGTATCTTCAAGGGAAGTCCTATAAAAAGCCCCTTATATGCTGTTTAAAGACACAAAAGCAGGCACCTGTAATCCCAGCTACTCAGGATGCTGAGTTGGGAGGACGATTTGAGCCCAGGAGTTCAAGTCCAGCCCAGGCAACATGGCAAGACCCCGTTTCCGAAAAAATAAAAATAAAAACAAGACTAAAACACACACACACACATGCTCACACGCATGCATGCACACACACACATGAATCTCACTCTATTTTTAATCACAAATATACTTACAATTTGAGTAAATAAAACATTGATAACTAGAATTAACCCCCAATAACAAGGCTAAAAACACTATTAGACAAAAGAATGACCAACTGGCCAAGGGACCTGTTCTTCTACTCAATTCTTTTATGTTATTTAAATTTGTGGTTATAATGGAAGAGTATTAATTGTACCTGCATTCCCACGCAAAGCTGTAAGAGTTGGGTAAGATAATAAGAAAGCACTGCTTTTAAGTGTTCTCAGGCACTGCCTGCCACAGTGGCGCCCTCATCTCTAATGTCTGCGCTACCTCTAGCTTGCTGAGAAGGGGGATAAGCAAGGAGGTATCTAGATCATGACTAGTAGAAGGTAGATTATCAGCAAATTGGCAAAGTAGTAAAGCACCCAGGAAGCAACTGGCTACAGAAGTTACTCACAAGAGTGTACCTTTTACCGGAAGGGTAAAGAAACCTCACTGTTACAGGTCTGGTACTGTGGTACTCTGTGAAAATAGATCTCATTAGAAGTCCACTGAACTTCTGATTAGCAAACTTCCTTTCCAGCATCTGATACAAGAAGTTGCTGGGGACTTCAAAACAAATCTACACTTCCAGCTTTTGGTACTTTGCAGGAGGCAAGTGAGGCCTATCTGATGGGCCTTTATGAAGACACCAACTTATGTGCTACTCGTGCCAAATATGTAACAAGTATGCCAAAAGACATCCAGCTAGCATGCCAATTACATGGAGACTGTGCTTAAGATTGGGAAACATTTCATTCTCAAAAAAAAAAAAAAACCAGTTATTTTTCTTCTTTCTGTTATTGGTAGTTCTCTGTTAGATGTATTTTTCCCCCATGGGGTCAAAGGTAACTATGTATATGACTGCGAGTGGAAAAATAGGGGACAGAAATCAGGTATTGGCAGTTTTTCCATTTTAACTTGTGTGTGAATTTCTAATATAAAATTGAGGATGTAAAGCATTAATTCAACTCAAACTATTTTGGTGAACAAGTTTCAGCAGTTCACCTTTATAACAATTATAAACAGACCTATAAATTTTTTCTGGACAATGCTAGCATTTGGATTTTATTTTTGTCACTAGTTATATCATTAGTTTAATATAAAAGAGAGACATGGAAATTATTTACATGATGAAAGATTTCAGAACTTAAGTGGAATGGGCAGTTTCACACTGATGTCATTTCAATAGTGATTTATTTCAGTCTACACTTTCCAAGAATGTGGCCATCTCTTAAAAAAATAAAACTTGTCTCTGGGTGTGGTGGCTCACGCCTGTAATCCTAGCACTTTGGGAGACCAAGGCAGGTGGATCGCCTGAGGTCAGGAGTTCGAGATCAGCCTGACCAACATGGCGAAACCCCATCTCTACTGAAAATACAAAAAATTACCTGGGCATGGTGGCAGGTGCCTGTAATCCCAGCTACTCGGGAGGCTGAGGAAGGAGAATAGCTTGAACCCAGGAGGCGGAGGTTGCAGTGAGCCGAGATCGTGCCACTGCACTCCAGCCTGGGCAACAGTGCGAGACTCCATCTTAAAAAAAAAAAAAAAAAGAAAAAGAAAAGAAAAGAAAAGAAAGCACTTTTAAAAAAAGAAAGCAAGCACTTAATAAAGTATTATTTTATTATTATTTTTTAAAATACAGATGGGCGGCTGGGTGCGATAGCTCACACCTATAATCCCAGCACTTTGGGAGGCCGAGGCAGGTGGATCTCCTGAGGTTAGGAATTCGAGACCAGCCTGACTAACATGGAGAAACCCTGTCTCTACTAAAAGTACAAAATTAGCCAAGCATGGTGGCGCATTGCCTATAATCCCAGCTACTTGGAAGGCTGAGGCAGAATCGCTTGAACCTGGGAGACTGAGGTTGCGGTGAGCCAAGATTGCGCCATTGCACTCCAGCCTGGGCAACAAGAGAGAAACTTCATCTCATTTAAAAAAAAAAAAAAAAAAGAGAGATGAGGTCTCGCTATGTTGTCCAGGATGGTCTTGAACTCCTGGGCTCAAGCAATTCACCCACCTCAGCCTCCCAAAGTGCTAGGATTATAGGTGTGGGTCACCATACCCAGTCAAAATATAAAAATATTGAGACAATTTAAAAAATTAAATTTTCCATTAACCATTTAAGTACTAATTCTTTCCTCCTAGTCTTTTCTTTTCTTTTTTTTTTTTTTTGAGACGGAGTCTCACTCTGTCACCCAGGCTGGAGTGCAGTGGCGCGACCTCAGCTCACTGCAAGCTCCGCCTCCCGGGTTCACGCCATTCTCACGCCTCAGCCTCCGAGTAGCTGGGACTACAGGCGCCCGCCACCACGCCCGGCTAGTTTTTTTGTATTTTTAGTAGAGACGGGGTTTCACCATGTTCGCCAGGATGGTCTCGATCTCCTGACCTCGTGATCCACCCGCCTCGGCCTCCCAAAGTGCTGGGATTACAGGCTTGAGCCACCGCGCCCGGCCCCTCCTAGTCTTTTCAAGATCAATCTTCTTCTTTTCTTGCTAATACTACTACCAGACTTAAGAAGTTATTAGAAAAATTTAAATCAGATTTTTTTTTTTTTGAGATGGAGTCTTGATCAGTCGCCTGGACTGGAGTGCAGTGGCTCGATCTCGGCTCACTGCAACCTCCACCTCCCAGGTTCAAGCAATTCTCCTGCCTTAGTCCCCTGAGTAGCTGGGATTACAGGTGCGTGCCACCACATCTGACTAATTTTGCTGTATTTTTAGTAGAGACGGGGTTTCACCACGTTGGTCAGGCTGGTCTCGAACTCCTGACCTCAGGTGATCCACCCGCCTTGGCCTCCCAAAGTGCTGGGATTATAGTCATAAGCCACTAGGCCCGGCCTTAAATCAGAAATTTTTAGCTAAATATTTCCTTTTTTGTGATTCCCTGTTCTTCCTACTAACACAAACAAAGCACAAATAGACTGTGGGATCAAAATCTACTAACAATTGGACAATGTAGAATCCCCAACAGGGTTGAAGCAGAAATGCCAACAAGCTGCTAATGTTTACAATTATGGAAAGAATACCCTTCTTCTTCTTCTTTTTTTTTTTTTTAAATGGAGAAAGGGTCTTGCCATGTTGCCCAGGCTGGTCTCAAACTCCTGGGCTCGAGCGATCTGCCTGCCTTGGCCTCTCAAACTGTTGGGAATATAGGCATGAGCCACCAGCAGTGCCCAGCCAGAATACCCAGAATACCCTTCTTTTTTTGAGACAGAGTCTCGCTCTGTCAAGGCTGGAGTGCAATGGCAAGATCTGGGCTCACTGTAACCTCTGCCTCCCAGGTTCAAGTAATTCTCCTGCCTTAGCTTCCCAAATAGCTGGGATTACAGGTGTGCACCACCTCGCCCGGCTAATTTTTTGTATTTTTAGTAGAGATGGGGTTTCGTCACGTTGCCCAGACTGGTCTCAAACTCCTAGGCTCAGGCAATCCACCCACCTTGGCCTCCCAAAGTGCTAGGATTACAGGCATGAGCTACCACGCCTGGCCAGAATACCCTTCTTGATAGAAAATGGCGGAAAAAAACACATATTTTCAACTAATATTGCAATCTTTCATACCCACACTACAAAAAGTTAAAGATACTCTAGCATACTGTACATTTTATATATATGTATATATATACATACATATATATGCATAGATATGTGTGTGTATATATATTTTTTTAAGAGACAGAGTCTCACTCTATTGCCCAGACTGGAGTGCAGTGGCACAAACTTGGCTCACAGCAGCCTCAAACTCCTGGGCTCAAGCAATCCTCCCACCTCAGCCAACTGAGCAGCTGGGACTACAGGCGAGTGTCACCATGTCCTGCTAATTTTTTTAATTTTTATTTTCATAGAGATCAGGTCTTGCTATGTTGCCCAAGCTGGTCTCAAACTCCTGGCCTCAAGCGATCCTTCTGCATTGGCCTACCAAAGTGCTGGAATTACAGGTATGAGCCATTGTACCAGGCAGAAGATTCTTACATTATTGTGAACTTTTAACTCAACATCATAGGTGATCTCATCTGTAATCCGTATCTATTTAGTTTAGTAGATCATATCTGTTTAACATTCCAATAGGACTAAACATATGTAATCCATTGGCGTTAAACTCTGAATAAAAACCTATTCACATTCTGATAACACTATGTTAATTTGTCTTCACTGTTATTAAGGTCAAATTCCATCATCGAAAAAATGAGCAAAAACACATGCACAGGACTAAGTCTTTAAAACAGGTGAAGGAGAAGGAAGAAAAAAATTACTAATGTAGCAACCAAGACAAATAATCTTTATGCCTCTCATAAAAAGATCTAGAATCTACAGTACCAATAAAAAGGCAGAGAAAGAGAAACTAAAACCCATTCAGGGTTTATTTATTTAATGAAAGAATTTAATTAATGAAAGCATTTAAAGGCCTACCATTTAAATCTTGAGAATTTTGTCACATTAGTTGAATATAAAGATACCTACTAAAACCACTGATTTAGGTTACTCTCTGGAAGCCTTTCTAGACTCCCTAGCTCTTACAGGTAGAAGTATAAATCAGAGAAGGTAGTGAGAGAATACCAAACCTGCCTCACATTACAATGTTTTTAGAAATAGCTCAAGTAGGCTAGGCGCAGTGGCTCATGCCTGCTCCAGCACTTTGGGAGGCCACGGCAGGCGAATCACAAGGTCAGGAGTTCGAGATCAGCCTGGCCAACATGGTGAAACCCCATCTCTACTAAAAATACAAAAAATTAGCTAGGCGTGGTGGCAGGTGCCTGTAATCCCAGCTACTCGGGAGGCTGAGGCAGGAGAATTGCTTGAACCCAGGAGGCACAGGTTGCAGTGAGCCGAGACTATGCCACTATACTCCAAGTGGGTGACAATGTGAGACTCTGTCTCAAAAAAAAAAAAAAAAGGAGAAATAGCTCAAGAATTACTAGAAGTTCAAGTAAAAAGGACCCCAAAAATAGTTACTGAATGAAATACTGGCCCACAAGTACAAAATATTGCTACATTTTACATAAACATCTATTTCAAAAATCTTTCATTTAATGATCCATCTTAGGATTGATCAAAATTGACCAAAATAAAAAGTTTTGATAGTAAAAAACAAAAATAAGTTCCCAGCACTATGTTGGTTTAATACTATCAAACCAAATTATGCAAACTGAAAGTTACACAATCTGTTTTATGAGAGTTTAAATGTGAAGTTCACAGACGAATGATTACTCTTTAATATTCTGAATGAAGCCTTGAGGTTAAAAGGGACAGGCTGGGCACAGTGGCTCACGCCTGTAATCCTAGCACTTTGGGAGACTGAGGTGGGTGGATCACCTGAGGTCAGGTGTTCGAGACCAGCCTGGCCAACATGGTGAAACCCCGTCTCTACTAAAAATACAAAAAATTAGTCAGGCGTGGTGGTGTATGCCTGTAATCCCAGCTACTTGGGAGATGGAGATAGGAGAATTGCTTGAACCCAGGACGCAGAGGTCGCAGTGAACCGAGATCACGCCACTGCACGATCTGTTGCACGCCTGGGCAACAGAGCGAGACTCTGTCTCAAACAAACAAACAAAAAAGCAGGGGACGGTGAGAATATCTGATAGTATGAGACTGAATCTCCAGAGACCTACACTTGAATGCACAGATCTCAAGACAGTCACATTTACCAAGTGTTCAAAACAAAAGAAAGTTGGGTGCGGTGGCTCGCAGCTGTAATCACAGGGCTTTGGGAGGCAGAAGCAGGAGGATCACTTGAGCCCAGGATTTCAAGACCAGCATAGAAAACATGGTGAGACCCTATTGCTATATATATATATATATATATATTTTTTTTTTTTTTTAATTAGCCAGGGGTGTAAGGGCATGTACCCATAGTCCCAGTTACTCAGGAGGCTGAGGTGGGAGGATCCCTTGAGCCCAGGAGTTTGAGGGTTCAGTGAGCTGCAATTGCGCCACTACACTCTAGCCTGGGCAAGAGTCATCCCCTGCCTTGAAAGAAGACCAGAGGAGACTCTATCTCAAAAAAAAAAAAAAAGGCTGGGTGTGGTGGCTGACGTCTGTATGCCTGTAATGCCAGCACAGGGGGAGGGGGAAAGGCGGGGAGGGAAGAGAAGATAGAAGGAAACAGATACATGGCCATTCAATCTTCAGCTTACTTTTTTTTTTTTTTTTTGAGATGGAGTCTTGCTCTGTCGCCCAGGCTGGAGTGCAGTGGCATGATCTCAGCTCACTGCAAGCTTCACCTCCTGGGTTCACGCCATTCTCCTGCCTCAGCCGCCTGAGTAGCTGAGACTACAGGCGCCCACCACCATGCCCGGCTAATTTTTGTATTTTTAGTAGAGATGGGGTTTCACCATGTTAGCCAGGATGGTATTCACCTCCTGACCTCATGATCCGCCCGCCTCGGCCCCCCAAAGTGCTGGGATTACAGGCGTGAGCCATCGCACTCGGCTGTGGGAGTTTTATTTAACTCTCCAAAGGGAACAATTTTTCAATCTGAGAAAGAAATGTATAGTGCTAACTATGGCAGAAGTGAAGCAAAGCAAAGACAAATTACTTCAGCATGCTAAAGAAAACTTCAGGCCGGGCGCGGTGGCTCAAGCCTGTAATCCCAGCACTTTGGGAGGCCGAGACGGGCGGATCACGAGGTCAGGAGATCGAGACCATCCTGGCTAACACGGTGAAACCCCATCTCTACTAAAAAACACAAAAAACTAGCCGGGCGAGGTGGCCGGCGCCTGTAGTCCCAGCTACTTGGGAGGCTGAGGCAGGAGAATGGCCTAAACCCGGGAGGCGGAGCTTGCAGTGAGCTGAGATCCGGCCACTGCACCCCAGCCTGGGTGACAGAGCAAGACTCTGTCTCAAAAAAAAAAAAAAAAAAAAAAAGAAAACTTCAAAAATGAAATCAAGTCCCCTGACTCCAATCACTTTTAATTAAAGATTTTCAGCCATTCTTGAATTTACCTAAAACAAAAGCACTTTTCCAACTGAATAGAAAGAGTACACTGATGGATGTGGCTGATATGATACAGTGGAAGGACAAACTAGAATCAGAAAACCTGAGAGTGAGTCCACACGGAGAATCTCCATGAGCTTCTCATGGGACTCTTTTCTAAAACAGTTTAAAATTTCTACTCCAGTCACCTAAATGAGTTGTTGTAAGGCTTAAATGAGACAATAGTGTGTAAGAGCACTTACTAAATCATTTTGTATGGTTTAGGTACTTAGTCTGCCTTGTTTGGTACCAAATACTACAGTTACTCACGCTAGGTAAGTCAGAATACAATAATGTAAATGAGTTTTTTCATGACATGTACTTGGACTCATAATTTATAATATTTATCTATTTTATTTGTAAAGTAATCCTTGTAAAAGGGCCTTGCTTTCATTCTTCACAATTTAGTAGACCAGACACATTCTTTTTTTCTTTTGTTGTTGTTTTTGTTTTGAGATAGTCTCGCTCCTGTTGCCCAGACTGGAGTACAGTGGTGCAATCTTGGCTTACTACAGCCTCAACTTCCTGGACTCAAGCGATCCTCCCACCTCAAACTCCTCCTGAGTAGCTGGGGCTACAGGCATGCACCACCAGGCCAGGCTAATTTTTGTATTTTTTTGTAGAGACAGGGTTTCACCATGCTGCCCAGGCTGGTCTCGCACTCCTGGGCTCAAGTGATCTGTCTGCCTCAGCCTCCCAAAGCACTGAGATTACAGGTGTGAGCCACTGTGCGGACCCAGACACAACATTAGTAAGAAAAATCAGGAAAAAACAATTAGAGGCCAGGTGCAGTACCTCATGCCTGTAATTCCAGAACTTTGGGGGGCCAAGGCAGGTGGATCACCTGAGGTCAGGAATTCAAGACCAGCCTGGTCAACATGGCAAAACCCCGTCTCTACTAAAAATACAAAAATTAGCCAGGTGTGGTGGCAGGTGCCTGTAATCCCAGCTACTTGGAAGGCTGAGGCACGAGAATTGCTCGAACATGGGAGGCAGAGGTTGCAGTGAGTCAAGGTCGCGCCACTGCACTCCAGCATGGGCAAGAGAATGAGACTCCGTCTTAAAAAACAAAACAAACAAAACTATTAAACATAAGCTAATTTAACCCTGTACTCATTTTGACCTTAATCTACATATTTACACAAGTGTTTGGAAGTATGCATACTTTAAAATATTTGTTAAATGTTACAATTTTTTTTTGGAGAGTGAGTCTCACTCTGTCACCCAGGCTAGAGTGCAGTGGCACAATCTCAGCTCACTGCAACCTCCACCTCCTGGGTTCAAGCAGTTCTCTGCCTCAGCCTCCCGAGTAGCTGGGATTACAGGCGCCTGTCACCACGCCCGGTTAATTTTTTTAGTATTTTTAGTAGAGACAGGGTTTCACCATCTCGTCCAGGATGGTCTTGAATGCCTGACCTCGTGATCCGCCCACCTCGGCCTTTCAAAGTGCTGGGATTACAGGCATGAGTCACCAGGCCCAGTCCTGTTTTTATTTTTATTTTTTTTATTTTTTTTATTTATTTTTTTTTTTTTGAGACGGAGTCTCGCTCTGTCGCCCAGGCTGGAGTGCAGTGGCGCGATCTCGGCCCACTGCAAGCTCCGCCTCCCGGGCTTACGCCATTCTCCTGCCTCAGCCTCCTGAGTAGCTGGGACCACAGGCGCCCGCCACCTCGCCCGGCTAGTTTTTTGTATTTTTTAGTAGAGACGGGGTTTCACCATATTCGCCAGGATGGTCTCGATCTCCTGACCTCGTGATCCGCCCGTCTCGGCCTCCCAAAGTGCTGGGATTACAGGCTTGAGCCACCGCGCCCGGCCCTGTTTTTATTTTTTGAGACAGCATCTCACTCTGTCGCCCAAGCTGGAGTATAGTGGCATGGTCCTGGCTCACTGCAAACTCTGCTTCCCAGGCTCAGGTTCAAGAGATCCTCCCACCTTAGCTTTCCAAGTAGCTTGGACTACCAGTATGCACCAACATACCTGGCTAATTTTTTCGTGTGTTTTTTGTAGAGACAGGGCTTCACCATGTTGACCAAGCTGGTCTTGAACTCCTGGGCTCAACTGATCCACCTGCCTCGGCCTCCCAAAGTGCTGGGATTAGAGACATGAGCCATCACACCCAACCAAATGTTACAGTTTTTTGTGAATTAGTTTTACATAGCACAGTCTCATTCAAATATCCCCTCTTTAAAAAAGTTCAAAGACACTATATGGGAAAAAATTATGTTGCAATGAAGTGGAACACAGAGGAAATTATCATCCAATGTATGCATTAAGACATCTCATAGATTATTTTAGACAAAATTAAGCAGATAAACTGGACTTCAAAAATAAAGATCTGCTTTTGGCCAGGCGTGGTAGTTCACGCCTGTAATCCCAGCACTTTGGGAGGCCGAAGCAGGCGGATCACCTGAGGCCAGGAGTTTGAGACCAGCCTGGCCAACATAGCGAAATCACGAATCTACTAAAAACATAAAACTTAGTCAGGCGTGGTAGCATGCACCTGTAATCCCAGATACTCAAGAGGCCGAGGCACGAGAATCACTTGAACCCAGGAGGCAGAGGCTGTAGTGAGCCGAGATCATGCCACTGCACTCCAGCCTGGGTGACAGAGCGAGACCCTGTCTCAAGAAAAAAATAAATAAAGACCTGATTTCACAAGTATGAGCCAGTAGAAAGTCAGACACAGACACATATACTATCATCCTTAGTATTATCTTACTCAAGAATAATAGCTAGCTGTAGGTAAAAGCTCAAATCCTTCACTCCAGGAAAATACCCAGAAGGGATGAAGGTCAGGTAGGAGAGGACCAGAACAACTATATAGCCAATACCTGGCAGAAGATTCAAAATGTAATGAACACCACAGATGATAATGGGATGAACATAGAGTTGCTCCATTCATGGGCCACTAAAGGTTAAACACTGCCTCTTCCCTATAGCGTAATTGTTTCTTCACACAAAATAACCACTGTTATGCTATTACTCCATTATTCCTTTTAAATACTTACTATCATCTCCAACAGGACCTGCTGAACACTGTGCTGGAGGGTCCCGTGCCAGATCATTCAATTCCTACAGAAAAAAGAAAGAAAAGAAATATATTCAATGTAAATGTACCTTTTATCCATTATTAAAGTTTATATTGTTACCAATATTCTCTGTCATGCTGGTGAAACTCTTTTAAGAGCATTCCTTCAGAGTAAGAGATGAGTAGATTGCTGAATCTTTAAGGTATTTTGGATTCTCCAATGCAATGTGTATTTTTAAAGTGGGTCATTTTTGCTTTGTTCAGAGCTTAGTAAATAAATACAATGAGGAAGGTAAAACATGTATTATGGGCTGGGAGCAGTGGCTCACACCTGTAATTCCAGCACTTTGGGAGGCTGAGGCGGGCAGATCACTTGAGGTCAAGAGTTCGAGACCAGCCTGGCCAACAAGCCTGTCTCTAGCGAAGATAGAAAAAATTAGCCGGGCATGGTGGCACATGCCTGCAATACCAGCTACTCAGGAGGCTGAGGCAGGAGAATCTCTTGAACCAGGGAGGCGGAGGTTGCAATATGCCAAGATTGCACTACTGCACTCCAGGCTGGGCGATAGAGTGAGACTCCATTTTGAGACGGCGTCTCGCTTTGTCCCCAGGCTGGAGTGGCCGGGATCTCAGCTCACTGCAAGCCTCGGCCTCCCCGGGTTCACGCCATTCTCCTGCCTCAGCCTCCCGAGGTGGGACTACAGCATGCCTGCCACATCAGCCCCGGCTAGTTTTTTGTATTTTAGCAGTGAGACGGGTTTCACTGTGTTAGCCAGGATGGTCTCGATCTCCTGACCTCATGATCTACCCGTCTCGGCCTCCCAAAGTGCTGGGATTACAGGCTTGAGCCACCGCGCCCGGCGAGACTCCATTTCAAACAAACAAACAAAAACAAAAAACATGTATTATGTATTAAAGAGCCATAAAAACCGTTTTTGTTGTTTTTTTTTTTTAAGAAGGAGTCTCGCTCTGTTGCCCAGGCTGGAGTGCAGTGGCGCGATCTCAGCTCACTGCAAGCTCCGCCTCCCAGGTTCACGCCATTCTCCTGTCTTAGCCTCCCGAGTAGCTGGGACTACAGGCACCTGCCACCATGCCTGGCTAATTTTTTGTATTTTTAGTAGAGACGGGGTTTCACTGTATTAGCCAGGATGATCTCGATCTCCTGACCTCATGATCCACCCACCTCGGCCTCCCAAAGTGCTGGGATTACAGACATGAGCCACCACGCCCAGCCAAAACTGTTTTAATGTAAACATTTCATTTATTATTTTTCAAAAAAAAATTTAAGGCCAATTTTAGTATCTCAAAACTATTAGGTTACACTTGGGACAACCTCCTAAAGTCATAAATGTTCCAAAATTATACTGGACCATCTGACAAGTTGATACGTTTTCAGTGGAAGTCCACTACCAGGGTTCTAAAAGTAGAAAAAACTTTGAAAGAATATATTTTAGACTGGGCACAGTGGCTCATGCTTGTAATCCCAGCACTTTGTGGGGTCAAGGCGGGAGGATAACCTGACGTCAGGAGTTCGAGACCAGCCTAGCCTGGTGAACATCGTGAAACCCCATTTCTACTAAAAATACAAAAATTAGCCAAGCATAGTGAGTGCATGTCTATAGTCCCAGCTACTTGGGAGGCTACGGCAGAATTGCTAGAACCTGGGAGGCGGAGGTTGCAGTTAGCCAAGATCATGCCACTACACTCCAGCCTGGGGCAACAGAATGAGATTTTTGTCTCCAAAAAAAAAAAAAAAGTATTTTAAAAGGCTGACTGAAATAATAAAAGCCACCATCCATAAAGCTTTGTAGCTCCCAGGAGCGATGGCTCACACCTATAATCCCAACACTTTGGGAAGCCAAGGCAGCACCAATCACTTGAGGCCAGGAGCTTGAGACCAGCCTGGCCAACATAGCGAGACCCTGTCTGTACTAAAAAAATACAAAATTAGCTGGGAGTGGTGGCACACACCTGTAATCCCAGCTACTCGAGAGGCTGAGGCAGAAGAAATGCTTGAACTCAGGAAAGGCAGGTTGCAGTGAGCTGAGATCATGCCACTGCACTCCAGCCTGGGCGACAGAGCGAGACTCCATCTCAAAAAAGAAAAAAAAAAGCTTTTTAGTCAGAGACTCCTCTACCTGTAATAATGTTTTATAATCAGTTACCAGCTTCTCAGCTTTTTAAACATAAAAGTTCAGAAACTTGAGACTTGTTATTGGGTGGGGATGCCTGAAAAATTACAAGGCAGGAAATCATACTATATTCCATTTCCCCTCAGCTTGGTTTTTGAGACAAAAACAAAGTTCTCAAGAAGAACTAGTGTTCGATTATATTTTAAAACTATAACAGTGAAAAGAGAAAAGTCTAAGTTTTTTAAATCCAAAAACCATTTAGACTCTTACGTTGTTTCATCCTGTCTGTAAGTTTGGAGTACAAAGCATAAAGTACAGAGATAAAGTTTGAAAAAGGGCCAGGCGCAGTGGCTCCTGCCTGTAATCCCAGCACTTTGGGAGGCTGAGGCAGGCGAATCATGAGGTCAGAAAATGGAGACCATCCTGGCTAACACGGTGAAATCCCATATCTACCAAAAATATAAAAAATTAGCCGGGCATGTTGGCGGGCACCTGTAGTCCCAGTTACTCAGGAGGCTGAGGCAGGAGAATGGCGTGAACCTGGGAGGCGGAGCTTGAGTGAGCCAAGATTGCACCACTGCCCTCCAGCCTGGGCAACAGAGCAAGACTCCATTTCAAAAAAAAAGAAAGTTTGAAAAAAAGAAGGCTCTGGATTGAGATAATGATTAACTTACTCAAATATCTCAATTTTTGGATCTTGTGTCTCTAAAATAGAGATCTTTTGCCCATCTCAAGAAAAAAAGTAATAGTTCCCATTCTCAAATATTACTGACAGCACAGGTTGGTATAACTAAGAACATCTGGCTTTATTTAAGACACTGCTGTAGCAATAGGTTATTAAAATATAACTTGAATTTAACAATTGAACAATTCTGAGGTCCTGCCATGTTCACTAAGTGGAATTTTACTTTTGATTTCACTTTAATCTTTTGCTCCTTTCAAACTGAGTTACTTTTTTCCATGCTGAATGACATCAAGGTTTTTAACTCAAGCGCTACGATTTATCTAAGCAGAATACAAGATCCATCAGTCTGTTTCACAAGCCAGTATGATATAATTTTAAAACCCTAAGCCAAACTTAGACTAATAGACCTTTAAAGCGCTCATTCAACACTTCCTTGGCTGACGGCACTGATACAGCTGAATCTCAAAAGCATACTGCTAAGTGAAGGAAGCCAGATATAAGGCTACATGATGTATGATTCCATTTATATGACATTCTAGAACAGGCAAAACTATAGTGACAGAAAGCAGATCCATGGTTCCAGTGGCTGGAGAGAGTTAGAGGGGGGAATAACTATAAACAGACATGAAGAAAATCTGAGGAATGATAGAAGTGTTCAAAATCATTATTTTGGTAGAGATTCTACAACTATATGCCTATTTGTCAAAATTCAAATTGTACACTAAATTTTACGGTATGTAATACTGTATCTCAAAGTTGTTTATTATTGCTTTTTAAAGGGGAGGTAAGGTCTCACTATGTTGCCCAGGCTGGTCTCTAATGTCTGGACTCAAGCAATCCTTCCTCCTCAGCCTCCCAAAGTGCTGGAATTACAGGTGTGAGCCACAGTACCTCGCCAGTTTTTTATTCTTAAAAGTACATTTGGGCTGGGCACGGTGGCTCACGTCTGTAATCCCAGCACTTTGGGAGGCAAAGGCAGGTGGATCACGAGGTCAGGAGCTCGAGACCAGCCTGACCAACCCCATCTCTAAAAAAAAAAAAAATGCAAAAATCAGCCAGGTGTGGTGGCACACACCTGTAATCCCAGCTACTGGGGAGGCTGAAGCAGAAGAATCACTTGAACCCAGGAGGCGGAGGTTGCCGTGAGCTGAGATTGTGATACTGCACTCCAGCCTGGGCGACAGAGCGAGACTCCAACACACACACACACACACACACACACACACACGACAGAGCGAGACTCCAACACACACACACACATACACACATTTGGATTCAGAAACAGATCTTTTTAAAAAAAGAAAAAAAGCACATACCTATCCATCTTTACATGTGCATAAAATATCTCCAAAGAATACACAAGAAACGCCAGGCACGGTGGCTCACACCTGTAATCCCAGCACTTTGGGAGGCCGAGGCAGGTGGATCACCTGAGGTCAGGAGTTCGAGACCAGCCTGGCCAACATGCTGAAACCCCGTGTCTACTAAAAATACAAAAATTAGCCAGGCATGGCGGCACACACCTGTAGTCCCAGCTACTCGGGAGGCTGAGCCAGGAGAATTGCCTGAACCCGGGAGGCAGAGGATGCAGTGAGCTGAGATGTCATCGCTGCACTCCAGCCTGGGTGACAGAGTGAGACTCTGTTTCAAAACACACACACACACACACACACACAAAGAAACTAGTTAATAAATAATTGCCTTTAGGAAGGAAAGCTTAGGGGTGAGAATGGGAACTATATTCCTTTTATACATTTTGAATTTTATAAAAGTGTGTATATTGCCTATTTGAAAAATAAATTACCCTTTAAAATTTTCTTTTTCTCTTTTTTTAACCAAGTGGGTCTGTGCAAGAATTATCCTGACTACAAATGTGGATTAAAATAGCTTTAAAAATTGTCATCATGGCTGGGCACAGTGGCTCACCTGAGGTCAGGAGTTCGAGACCAGCCTGGCCAACATGACAAAACCCCATCTTTACTAAAAGTACAAAAATTAGCCGGGCATGGTGGGGGCCTCTGTAATCCCAGCTACTCAGGAGGCTGAGGCAGGAGAATTGCTTGAACCTGGGAGGCAGAGGTTGCAGTGAGCCAATATTGCACTAGTCCACTCCAGTCTGCATGACAAGAGCGAGATACCGACTTAAGAAAAAAAAAAAATAGGCCAGGCGCGGTGGCTCAAGCCTGTAATCCCAGCACTTTGGGAGGCCGAGACGGGCGGATCATGAGGTCAGGAGATCGAGACCATCCTGGCTAACACAGTGAAACCCCGTCTCTACTAAAAAATACAAAAAACTAGCCAGGCGAGGTGGCGGGCGCCTGTATTCTCAGCTACTCGGGAAGCTGAGGCAGGAGAATGGCGTGAACCCGGGAGGCGGAGCTTGCTGTGAGCCGAGATCTGGCCACTGCACTCCAGCCTGGGCGAAAAAGCGAGACTTCGTCTCAAAAAAAAAAAAAAAAAATTGTCATCATTTGCAGTGTAATCTAAATAGTGAAAACCCAATTACAGCAAATAAACATACAATCTATAAAACTGATTATCTCTACATCATGATGAAAACTGAAGTTGAATCTAGTTGGAACATGTAGGCAGAAAAAAATAATATCCAAATATATCAGGCTGTGTTTTAACAGTTGGCTTTAAACCTATACATTAATTTTAACTTTCTATTTTATGAGAAAGAACAATAGGGAAAGTACAGCCAGCCCTCTGTGTCTACGGGTTCCACCAACTGTGGGTCAAATACACTGGGGAAAAAATGATGTCTGTACTGAACACGTGTAGACTTCTTTGGTCATTATTCCCTAAACACCACAGCATAACAACTATTTACAGAGCACTTACACTGTATTAGGTTTTGTAAGTAATCTAGAGATGACTTAAAGTATACAGGAAGATGTGCATAGGTTATATGCAAATATTGTGCCATTTTATATCAGGGACTTGAGCATCTGTAGATTTTGGTATCCATGGAAGGACCTGGGACCAACCTTTTATGGATACTGAGGGAGGAATGTATATATAATTACGTTTAGAAAAAAGTGATAGGTAAGGAACTTTGACAGTTAAAGTAGAACATTCTCAATTTATAAAAAGGTTCTCAACCCGGTGCAGTGGCTTACTCCTGCAATCCTAGCACTCTGAGAGGCTGAGGCGGGTGGATCACCTGAGGTCAGGAGTTCAAGACCAGCCTGGCCAACATGGTGAAACCCAGTCTCTACTAAAAATGCAAAAATTAGCCAGGTGTGGTGGTGCGTGCCTGTAATTCCAGCTACCCAGGAGGCTGAGGCAGGAGAATCACTGGAACCCGGGAAGCAGGGGCCGCAGTAAGCCGAGATCATGCCGTTGCACTTCAGCCTGGGCAACAGAGACTGTGTCTCAAAAAAAAAGAAATTTTAAGGGAAAAAAAAAAAGGATAATTAAAGTAGAACACTAAAACTTTGAAAGCCAAAGACATGTATGCATCACACCACTATAGCAAAAAGAAACCCTCTAAATTCCTTGAGGGGAAGGCATCCTTCAAGGGATGTGCAGATTTCCCTTTCACTATATCCTTGAGTAGGCAACTTAAGCTATTAGTCAGTAAAAATTAATGCTTCTTTACAAACCACCCTCCTCCCCCAATCATAACAATTATGAAACAAAATAAAAATAGCATGGGAAAGATGTGTTTATCCCTTTGGTCCTTACCCTACGGTGTAAGGTGAAAGGAACAAGATGGAAAACTGAGAGGGGTTATAATTAACTTTGTAGAAAAATGGCTCTGAAGTCAAGTTTTAGTAGTCTGAATATTGCTATACAAATCAAGGCTCTTTGGTGGTTAAAATCACACTCTGAAAATATTTAAACAAAGATTATGATTCATAGCATTGTAATTTCAGGTCTGCGCATGGTGGCTCACGTTTGTAATCCCCACACTTTGGGAGGCTAAGGGGGGAGGATGGCTTGAGGCCAGGAGCTCCAGACCAGCTTGGTCAACACAGTGAGACTCTATCTCCACAAAACAAAAATTTTTTTAATTAGCCCAGCATGGTGGAGGGAGCCTGTAGTCCTAGCTACCTGGGAGGCTGAAGTAGGAGGATTGCTTGAGCCCAGGAGTTCAAGGCTGCAGTGGATTGTGTCACTATACTCCAGACTAGGCAACAAAGTGAGAGCCCATCTCTAAAAAAAGGTACGTATTTAAAAATACGTTTTTAATATGTTACATGTGTTTATTACATACACAAATACATATGTATTTGCGTATGTTATATATTATATACACAACAATATACACGTTATACATTATATAACAATGTATACATTGTTATATATTTTACATATTAAAAACATATATTAAAATACATATGTATATATAAAATTTCAGGGTCATAAGAGATCATTTAGAACTATTCCCAATTTTATAAGAAAACAAAATACAAAGTATCTAACCCAAGGGTAAGGACTTGAGTGTTCTGCTATACCATGGTTCTTTAAATCTGGATCTAAAATATTAGAAATGTCCAAGTTAGAAATGTCTGAGAATCGGCCGGGTGCAGTGGCTCATGCCTGTAATCCTAGCACTTTGGGAGGCCGAGGCGGACAAATCACAACGTCAAGAAATCGAGACCAGCCTGGCCAACGTGGTGAAACCCTGTCTCTACTAAAAATACAAAAATTAGCTGGGCGTGGTGGCACTTGCCTGTAGTCCCAGCTACTCAGGAGGCTGAGGCAGGAGAATCACTTGAACCCAGGAGACGGAGGTTGCAGTGAGCCGAGATCGCGTCACTGCACTCCAGCCTGGGTGACAGAGCGAGACTCTGTCTCAAAAAAAAAAAAGAAAAAAGAAATGTCTGAGAATCTACATGGTATTTGGGAAATTAAGCTGAACCTCTTTTAAGACTACTGAACTGCAGTCGGGTACGGCAGCTCATGTCTGTAATCCCAGCACTTTGGGAGGCCAAGGTGGGCAGATCACGAGGTCAGGATATCGAGACCCACTCTGGCTAACACGGTGAAACACCATCTCTACTAAAAACACAAAAAAAGTAGCCGGGCGTGGTGGCACGCGCCTGTAGTCCCGGCTACTCGGGAGGCTGAGGCAGGAGAGTCGCTTGAACCCAGGAGGCGGAGGTTGCAGTGAGCCAAGGTCATGCCACTGCACTCCAATCTGGGCAACAGAACAAGGCTCTGTCTCAAAATAAATAAATAAATAAATAAAATTACTGAACTGCAAAGAAAGAACAGTTAAACCAGTGGTTCTCAAAACTGAGATACTGACACAGCAGGATCACCATCACAAGGAAGCTTATTAGAAATGCAAATTCACAGGCTCTACCCCACAACTATCAGATCAGAAACTCTGAGGTGGAGTTGAACTGTTTTAACAAGGCTCAGGAAATTATAATGCACGCCAGAGCTTATTTTATGTCTGATGAGTTAAAAAGTATCAGAGACAAAAGGTGATACTAGAAAACTCACTACCAACAAGATTTGAGGGGAAAGCAAGGGAAGGCAAACGACAAAATGGCACAAACTGAAATCAAAGAGATGAGACTTAGAAGGCCAAGATGTGTTCCAGGTTTTCTTTTTTTCCCTTTTTTTTTTAAAGACAGAATCTTGCTTTGTCGCCCAGGCTGGACTGTAGTGGAGTAATCTTGGTTCACTGCAACCTCTATCTTTCCCAAGTTCAAGCAATTCTCCTGCCTCAGCTTCCCAAGTAGCTGGGATTACAGGCACCCACCACCACGCCTGGATAATTTTTGTATTTTTAGTAGAGACTGGGTTTCACTATGTTGTCCAGGCTGGTCTTGAGAACTCCTGACCTCAAGGGATCCCCCCGCCTTGGCCTCCCAAAGTGTGGAATTACAGGCATGAATCACCGTACCCGGCCCCAGGTTTTCAAGACTGATTGAAGGGGAGCAATCTGTCATCACCACAGTACATGCATTCTCCCTGCCTCACTCCTTTCTTAACTAGGGGTGCAACAGAAACAATTTAATTTTTACTACTTGCTTATGTTCCCAGCACAACACTTAAGCTAATATTTGAAAGTAACTGCTTGTATATTTTTAAATTATTAATTTTAAAACTCAGAAAATATTAGTAACTCATAACCTAGATGACTTTGAAAGACATAATTTCTGACAAATCAGATTATCTGGTGCTGATACACCTAATCCCTTAGCACTCTTACTTTCTTTTTTTTTTTTTTTGAGACAGAGTCTTGCTCAGTCGCCCAGGCTGGAGTGCGGTGGCGCGATCTCGGCTCACTGCAAGCTCCGCCTCCCGGGTTCACGCCATTCTCCTGCCTCAGCCTCCAGAGTAGCTGGGACTATAGGCGCCTGCCACTACGCCCAGCTAGTTTTTTTTTGTATTTTTAGTAGAGACGGGGTTTCACCGTGTCAGCCAGGATGGTCTCGATCTTCTGACCTCGTGATTCGCCCATCTTGGCCTCCCAAAGTGTTGGGATTACAGGCGTGAGCCACCAGCACTCTTATTTTCTATTTCTCTCTTAATATTGTTGCCTTCGGCCGGGCGCGGTGGCTCACGCCTGTAATCCCAGCACTTTGGGAGGCCGAGGCGGGTGGATCACAAGGTCAGGAGATCGAGACCATGGTGAAACCCCGTCTCTACTAAAAATAGAAAAAATTAGCCGGGCACAGCGGCGGGCGCCTGTAGTCCCAGCTACTCGGGAGGCTGAGGCAGGAGAATGGCGTGAACCCGGGAGGCGGAGCTTGCAGTGAGCCGAGATTGCGCCACTGCACTCCAGCCTGGGCAACAGAGCAAGACTCCGTCTCAAAAAAAAAAAAAAAAAAAAAAATTGTTGCCTTCTAGTATAAAGACAGACAAACCAGGGGAAACATGTATCAATATCAATCTCTCCCTGAACTAACTATAAGCAGACATGGTAAGCTTATCTGAGATTAAAGTCTGTATTCCCCCTAAAAAGATTCAAAGCAACTAAAAGTATAGAAAATACCCACCATGGGTCGGGTGCAGTGGCTCACACCTGTAATCCCAGCACTTTCGGAGGCCGAGGCGGGTGAATCACCTGAGGTCGGAAGTTCGAGACCAGCCTGACCAGCATGGAGAAACCCTGTCTCTACTGAAAATACAAAATTAGCTGGGCTTGGTGGCGCATGCCTGTAATTCCAGCTACTTGGGAAGATGAGGCAGCAGAACTGCTTGAACCCAGGAAGTGGAGGTTATGGTGACCCAAGATCTCACCATTGCACTCCAGCCTGGGCAACAACAGCAAAACTCTGTCTTTAAAAAAAAGAAAGAAAGAAAAAGAAAATACCATAGATCAGGCGCAGGGGCTCACACCTGTAATCCCAGCACTTTGGGAGGCTGAAGCAGGCAGATCACCTGAAGTTGAGAGTTCAAGACTAGCCTGATCAGCATGGAGAAACCCCATCTTTACTAAAAATGCATAATTAGCCAGGCATGGTGGCACATGGCTATAATCCTAGCTACTCAGGAGGCTGAGGCAGAAGAATCACTGGAACCCGGGAGGCAGACATTGCAATGAGCCAAGACTGCGCCACTGCACTCCAGCCTGGGCGACAGAGCAAGACTATGTCTCAAAAAAAAAAAAAAAGAAAAGAAAAAGAAAAAGAAAAAGATAATACCCACCATGAACCTACAACCCAGCTTTGCCCAGTCTTAACATTGCCACACTAGCTTTGGATCTAGGTCCCCTGTGTACCCTCCCAGAACTGATTAATACCCTGAATATATAGTGTTTGTCATTCTCATGTATTCTTTCATACTTTTTTCTAAGAGTCCACAAACAAGACAGCACTGTTTACATGTTTTTAAATTTTTATTTAGATAGTGTTACATGGCATGTATTCTATACTTTGCTTTCCCTCAAAATATTGAGATATTTTTCCATGAAGATACACAGGTAGATCTAGTCTGTTCCTTTTTCTTTCCTTTTTTTTATTTTTATTTTTATTTTTTTGAGACAGAGTCTTGCTCTATCACCCGCCCAGGCTGAAGTGCAGTGGTGTGATCTCAGTTCACTGCAACCTCTGCCTCCCGGGTTCAAGCGATTTTCCTGCAACCGCCTCCCAGGTAGTGGGGATTACAGGCGTCCACCACCACGCCCAGCCATTTTTAGTATTGTTAGTAGAGACGGGGTTTCACCACGTTGGCCAGGGTGGTTTGTTCCTTTTTCTACTGCTTTTTATTCTGCTACTCTATGTCTAAACCACAACAGATCCTTTATTTCCTATTTTTCACTATCACAATGATTTGGTAAATATTCTTGTACACGAGTACTAGGTTAACACTTCAATTTAACTAGAAAGTACCAACCCCCCCTTTTAAATTTAATTTCCTTGTCAACCCTATAGTTAATGTTTCACACAACAAATGACTTGCTATTAATTTTTGCTATTTATTAAGTTGAGATGTTTCAACTATTAGTCATTTTCTTCTAAATAAATCACTACTTTCTAAGTGTATTTTAAAAACTCTATAGACAGTCTGCATTTCAGTAATTGTTTCCATCAAAACAAACACTGTATGCAACTGTTGTTTTGGGGTTTTTTTTGAGACAGGGTCTCACTCTGTCACACAGGCTGGAGGATCTTGGTTCACTGCAACCTCCACCTCCCAGGTTTATTTCACTACCTGCTAGGGACCATGGGCACACATCAACATGTCTGTAGCCAATTTTGCACAGCTAGTGAGACGGGGTTTCACTCATCAGGCTGGTCTGCAACCTGACCTCAAGTGATTCAGCCTAGTTATTCAAAGTGCTGGAATACAGGCATGAGCCAACGTGCCTGCTATTTTTTTTCTTTAAGAGACAGAGTCTTGGCCGGGCGCTGCATAGCTTCAAGCCTGTAATCCCCAGCACTTTGGAAGGCCGAAATGCATGGATCACGCAGGTCAGGAGATCGAGACCATCCTGGCTAACACGGTGAAACCCCGCCTCTTACTAAGAAATATATTAAAAATAGCTGGCAAGGTGGCGATGCCGTACCCCAGCTACTCGGGAGGCTGAGGCAGGAGAATGGCGGAACCCGGGAGGCAGAGCTTGCAGTGAGCTGAGATCCCCACTGCACTCCAGTCTGGCGAGAGCCAGACCTCGCCTCAAAAAAAAATAAGGTCAAAGCGTGGCTCAAGCCTGTAATCCCAGCACTTTGGGAGGCCGAGGCGGGTGATCACGAGGTCAGGAGATCGAGACCATCCTGGCTAACATGCAGAAACCCCCCGCCTACTAAAAATACAAAAAACTAGCCGGGCGGTGGCGGGCCCAGTCCAGCTACCGGAGGCTGAGGCTGGGAGAATGGCGTGGAACTCCGGGCGGTGAGCTTGCAGTGAGCCGAGATCGCCACTGCACCCAGCCTGGGCGAGCAGAGCGAGACCTGCCCCAAAAAAAAAAAAAAAAAAAAAAAATAAAATAAAATAAAATAAAAATAAATAAATAAAATAAATAAATTAAATAAATAAATAAAGGAGAGGGTTGGACCAGGGCTCATGCCTGTGGCCGTCAGCACTTTTGGAGCAATACGTAACTGAACGAAGTACAACAA
>NC_044980.1:132228894-132269846 GCF_008728515.1 Papio anubis | reverse complement strand
TAAGAGTAGAGGTATGCTCTCACCATTGGCCAGGGTGGTTTCTGTTCCTTTTTCTAATGCTTTTGCCCTGCTACTCTAGCAGCCTGCTAAACCACAACAGACTTTTATTTCCTATTTTTCACTATCACAATGATTTGTAAATATTCTTGTATTATTACTAGGTTAATACTAATTTAACTAGAGTACCAACCCCCTCTTTAAATTTAATTTCCTCGTCACTTATAGTTAATGTTTCATACAAATGTTTGCCTGTTGCCATTCTTTGCTTATTTACAAGCCATGTTCACTATTAGTCATTTTCTTCTAAATAAATACTTAAGTGTATTTCTTAAAACTTATAGACAGTCTGCATTTGTAGTAATTGTTTCACTAAACAAACACTGTATGCAACTGTTGTTTTGGGGGTTTTTGACAGGGTCTCTACTCTGTCACACAGGCTGGAGGATCTTGGTTCACCATGCAAACTCCACCTCCCCAGGCTTAAGCACTCCTCCCACCTCAGCCACCCAAGTAGAAGGACTACAGGCACACATCAACATGCCCAGCTAATTTTGTAATTGTTTGGCAGAGACGGGTTTCACCTATGCTGGCCAGCTGGTCTGCAAACCCTGACCTCATGATCTCTGCCTCCAGCTTGGGCCTCCCAAAGTGCTGGGAATACAGGCATGAGCCACTGTCTGCTATTTTTTTCTCTTAAGAGACAGAGTCTTGGCCGGGCTGTGGCCTCGCCTGTAATCCCAGCACCAGCCGAGATGGGCGGATCACAGGTCAGGAGATCGACCATCCTGGCTAACACGTGTGAAACCCCGCCTCTACTAAGAAATACAAAAATAGCCGGGTATATGTGGCGGGAGCCTGTACTCCCAGCTACCGGGAGGCTGAGGCAGGAGAGAATGCATGGAACCCGGAGGCATGCAGTGAGCTGAGATCCCAGCTTCACTGCACTCCAGCCCGGCGAGAGCCAGACCCGCCCCAAAAAATAAGGTCAATGCTGCAGTCTGCCTGTAATCCCAGCACTTTGGGAGGCCGAGGCGGTGGATCACGCAGGTCAGGAGATCGAGACCATCCTGGCTAACATGGTGAAACCCCGCCTCTACTAAATACACAAAACTAGCCGGGCGGGTGGCGGGAGCCTGTAGTCCCAGCCACCGAGGCCGAGGCGGGAATTAAAGAACCCAAGTGCAGGAGCTCGTGGTGAGCCGAGAGATCGCTGGGCCCACTGCACTCCAGCTCAAGGAGCAGAGCTGAGACTGCCTCAAAAAAAATAAAATAAAATAAAATAAAATAAATAAATAAATAAATAAATAATAAATAAATAAATAAAGCAAGAGAGGCTGACCATAGTGGCTCATGCCTGTAATGTCAGCACTTTGGGAGGCCAAGGGAGGAAGATAGCTTCAGTCCAGGAGGTTGAGACCAGCCTGGGCGACATAGGGAGACCTTGTCTCTACAAAACATTTAAAAATCAGCTGGGCGTGACGGTGCGCACCTGCAGTCCCAGCTATTCGGGAGGCTAAGTAGCTGGAACTACAAGCAGGAGGATCTACAACTGGGAGGACCACTTGAGCCCAGGAGGTAGAGGCTGCAATGAGTAGCCACTGCACTTCACCCTGGGTGACAGGGCAAGACCCTATCTCAAAAAAACAAAGAAAACATGTCAGGTTCCAGGAAATCCTTTAAAAACACAATCTGTGTGACAATACTGACAGCTTCCAGTAGTGATCAAATATACAGCTAATACTTAAATTTTTGGCTTACAATACTTTTTCTAGGTAAAAAAAGATTTTTCTCATGAAGCCCATCCCTTTTAATGATACGGTATATAAAGATATTAGCAAAATTTGTCATTTATGTAATCTAACTTGTTGTACTACTAAATTTAGATAAAAATTAAAAGCTTACACTATCCCTATCACAACCCAGAAAGTAAACAAGGCCCAGCCTGTCCAACATGGTGAAACCCCATCTCCACTAAAAATACAAAACTTAGCTGGACATGGTGGCACATGCCTATAGTCCCAGCTACTTGGGAGGCTGAGGCAGGAGAATCGCTTGGACCTGGGAGGCAGAGGTTGCAGTGAGCTGAGATCGCGCCACTGCACTCCACTCCAGCCTGGGCGACAGAGCAAAACTCCCTCTGTCTCAAAAAAAAAAAAGAAAAAAAAAAAAAAAAAAGGCTAAACAAGACAAGACAGGTGCAGTGGAGGCTGACGCAGTTAGACTGCTTGAGGCCAGGAGTTCAAGACCAGCCTAGGTAACAGAGCAAGACTCCATCTCTACAAAATAGAAACATTTAGCCAGGCATGGTAGTACACATCTGTAATCCCAGCCACTTGGGAGGCTGAGGCCGGGGTATCACTTGTGACCAGGAGTTGGAGACTGCAGTGAGCTATGATATGCCACTATACTTCAGCCTAGGCAACAGACTCTGTCTCTAAAAATATTTTTTATAAAAACTAAACAAGGCACTATATTGTATTTATGCTGATAAAGTAAATGGTCTAAAATTCTGTTTAACAAAAGAAGATGCTGATTACCTAACGTAAAACAAATAATTCAAAAAACTATAGACATTTTAAAGAAATTTTTTTTTTTTTTTTTTTTTTTTTTTTTTTTTTTTTTTTTTTGAGACAGAGTCTGCGTTTTGTCACCCAGCCTGGAGTGCAGTGGCGGGATCTCAGCTCACTGCAAGCTCGCCTCGGGTTCACGCCATTCTCCTGCCTCAGCCTCCCAAGTAGCTAGGACTACAGAGCCCGTCCACGAAGCGCCCGGCCTAGTTTTTGTATTTTTAGTATTGAAAACGAGGGTTTTCACTGGAATTGCTTCCAGGATGGTCTGCGATCTCCTGACCTCGTGATCCACCGTCTCGGCCCAAAGTGCTGGGATTACAGGCTTGAGCCACCCAGCCCGGCCAGAAAATTGTGTGTGTATTTTTTTGAAACAGAGTCTCGCTGTGGGCTGGAGTGCAGTGGCGAGATCTCCTGCCTACGGCTCCACTGCCTCCTGGGTTTCCAGGCCATTCTCCTGCCTCCAGTCTCCCGAGTAGCTGGGACCTTGGCCCGCCACCCGCGCCTGGCTGGTGCATATTTTTAGTAGAGATGGAGTTCACCATGTTAGCCAGGATGGTCGCCGATCTCCCTGACCTGCGTGATCCACCTTCCTCGGCCTCTCAAAGTGTGGGGATTACAGGTGTGAGCTACTGCGCCCGGCCTAAGAAAATTCTTTTTTAGACTCATCAGTGACCTTAAATACAAAATCAGATCTACACTTGAAGAGGGGGTGCAGAGTGTTAGTTAGAATCAGGAAGTCAGAGAATAAGGTCTATCACTGTTCATTAAGTAGAAAAAGTCAGCTATGGTAAAAGCAGTTTTAAAGTCAGTGAGTTCCGTCTAGTAAGTTACTTATATCCAATAAATTGCAGTTAAGACATTAACATTTGCCTACCACGTTTAAAGTTTCACAAAGGATAAACCAATATGAAATTCTGAGATTAAAAAAAAAAATTCTAAGCTAGACCCCAGATAATCTTCATCTATCTTCACAACAGCGGTTATGGTTTTAAAACATCAACACTAAACATTTGCAATTAAAAATATTAGACTTATCTTTCTTAGGATGAAAAAAATCTTAACTCTTTATTCTCTATAGGCCTCCTTTTCCTAGGAAGCTATTTTATTAACTGTACTATATAAATCTAGTATCATATATGGCATTATGTAGCTATATATATATATATATATATATATATATATATTTTTTTTTTTTTTTGAGATAGGATTTCGCTGTCGCCAGGCTGGAATGCAGTGGCGCAATCTCGGCTCACTGCAATCTCTGCCTCCCAGGTTCAAGTGATTCCCCTCCCTCAGCCTCCCTATATTTCATTTTTAAATTATCTACAACTATCAGAAGTTAACCTCTGCACAAACTCATCTCTATCCCTTTAATGTTTAATTATGACTCCTTGAATGAGGGACAAGGTGTATCATATTCTTCACCGCATTCTGTAGAGACTGGAACATGAGAGGCACTCAAATGTCTGAGTGGGTTAATGCTTAGTAGGCTACCAAGCAGAATTAGTGCTTAAATACTTACAAAGGCAAATAAAAAATTTCCAACAGGAAGTCTAGTCCATTCAGCCCAATAACCAATAGTATCAGGAAACAGAAAGTCTACAGGCCAGGCACAGGGACTCATGGCTATAATCCCAGCACTTTGAGAGGCTGAGGCTGGAGGACTGCTTGAGCCCAGGGGCTCAAGACCAGTTTGGTCAAAATAGTGAGACCCTGTCTCTACAAAAAATTAACAACAACAAAATTAGCCGGGATGTGGTAGCACATTCCTGTAGTCCTAGCTACTCAGGAGGCTGAGGCAGTAAGATTACTTGAGCCCAGAAGTTTGAGGCTGCAGTGAGCTATAATCTCACCACTGTATTTCAAGCATCTTGCGGGAAGGGGTAAAACTCTGTCTCAAAAAAAAAAAAAGAAAAGAAAAAAAGGCAAATAGGCGTTTCCACTCCTGTAATCCAGCACTTTGGGAGGCTGACGTGGGCGGATCACGTGAGGTCAGGAGTTCGAGACCAGCCTAACCAACATGGAGAAGCCCTGTCTCTACTAAAAATACAAAATTAGCTGGGCGTGGTGGTGCATACCTGTAATCTCAGCTACATGGCAAGCTGAGGCAAGATAATCGCTTGAACCCAAGAGATGGAGGTTGCAGTGAGCCAAGATCATGCCATTGCACTCCACCCTGGGGAACAGCGAAAATGCATCTTAAAAAAAAAAAAAGTTAATTTATAGTGACATACACAACATATTACGATGTGATTACTGAACTTGAATGAAAAAGGGGTTTTGGGCCAGGTGCAGTGGCTGCATGTCCCAGCACTTTGGGAGGCCAAGGCTGCGTGGGTCACCTGAGGGTCAGGAGTTGAGACCATCTGACCAACATGTGACCCTGTCTCTGCCTAAAAAATAAAAATTAGCCAGGTGTGGTGGCATGCCTGTAATCCCAACAGCTAGCAGGGAGAATGAGGCAGGAGAATCAGCTGGAACAGGAGTGGAGGATCTGAAAGAGTACCCGAGATAAAGCGCCATTGCACTCAGACTAGACAGCGACCTCTGTCTCAAAAAAAAAAAAAAAAAGAAAAGAAAGAAAAAAGTGTTTTGGGGTAAATGTGGAAAACATGAGAGAAGAAGGAGTTTCTTTCTTTGAGTACTAGCAACCACTGAGATGGAAATGTGTTTATGAAGAGAATATAGTCATGCTAAACTTAACAAAAAGCATACATTCTGAGAAATCTGTAGCTGCAGAACATCGAAGTGTACTTACAAAAACCTAGATGGTATAGCCTAGGCCACAGGGTATACAGCCTTACTGCTCCTAGGCTACAAATCTATACAGCATATTACTTTACTGAATACCATAGGCAACTATAACACAATGGTATCTGTGTATCCTAAACATATGTAAACAGAAAAGGTACAGTAAAAACATGGGGGAGAAAAGGTAAAAAATGGCACACCTCTATAGGGCACTCACCATGAACAGAGTCTGCAAGACTGGAAGTTGCTCTGGATGAGTCCATGATGAGTGAATGTGAGGGCCTAGGACACTACTGATTATTGTACACTACTGCAGACTTTATAAACACTGTGCACTCAGCCTATAATAAATTTGCTGCTTTTAAGGTGCACTACATTAACAGCTTCTAGCGTTACTAGGCAACAGGGATTTTTTGGCTCCACTGTCTTATGGGACCACTGTCATAATATCGTCTGTCAGTGACCAAAATGTCATTATATGGCATATGGCTGTATTCTCTGTTCATTATTGAATATCAAGAACCTTTCTCATTTTACTTTTAACTATCCTTTGCTCATTTCACAATTTTTTCTTTTCCTTTTTTTTTTTTTGAGATGGAATCTCACTCCGTCGCCCAGGCTGGAGTGCGATTAGCATGATCTCAGCTCACCTTATACCCTCCTGGGTTCAAGCGATTCTCCTGTCTCAGCCTCCCGAGTGGCTGAGACTACAGGTGCCTGCAGCCCGGCTAATTTTTGTGAGACAGGGTTTCACCTTGTTGGCCAGGCGGTCTTGAACTCCTGATCTCGATCCCTCCAAAGTGCTTTAGAGACTGGCGTGGCTTTCCCACTAATTCAGCAACTAACATTCAAATTGACAAAATTATATATTTGTCCGCTTATGTTGTTCTGAAATATGAATACACTGTGGAATAGCTAAATTGAGCTAATTAACATATTATCTCACATACTTATTTACCTCACATACTTATAATAATAACTTGGCAGTGAAAACACTTAAAAATCTACTCTCAGCAATTTTTAGAATATATATGGTTATTGGTCAGGGGCAATGGTTCCACGCCTGTAATTCCAACTTTGGGAGGAGGCTGAGGCAGGTGGATCACCTGAGGTCAGGAGACCGAGACGATCTGACCAACCTGGGTGAAACTGCGACTCTACTAAAAATAAAAAATTAGCTGGGTATGGTGGCATGCCTGTAATCCCTAGCCTGGGGAGGCTGAAGCAGGAGGTCGCTGGAACCCGAGGCACAGGATGGTGGGCGAGATCACGCCGTGCACTCCAGCCTGGGCAACACAGTGAGACACTGTCTCAATGGCACAACAACAAAAAGGCCAAGTGTGGTGGTGCATGCCTGTAATCCCAACACTTTGGGAGGCGAGAGGCAGGCAGGATCATGAGGTCAGGAGATCCTAGCTGCGGTGAAACCCTGTCTCCCACTAAAAATACAAAAATTAGCTACAGGCGTGGTGGCGGGCACCTGTGAGTCCAGCTACTCGAGGAGCTGAGGCTGGAGAATGGTGAGGCCGGGAGGCAGAGCTTGCAGTGAGCGAGATTGAGCCACTGCCTCCAGCAGGCTGACAGAGCAAGACTCCGTCTCAAAAAAAAAAAATTCGAATCTAAACCGTTCCAAAATCTGAAACTTTTTCTGAGTACTGACATAATGCCATAAGTAGAAAATTCCACACCTGGTTTCATGTGGTAGGCAGCAGTTAAAACACTGTCAAATTTTATTTCATGAACAAAATCATTTAAAATATTGTGTACAGGCCAGGCACGGTGGCTCATGCCTGTAATCTCAGCACTCTGGGAGGATCACTTGAGGTCAGGAGTCCAAGACCAGACTGGCCAACAGGGCGAAACTCCGTCTCTACTAAAAATACAAAGTGTGGACGTTAGCAGACAGGAAGTGGAAGCTGCAGTGAGCTAAGATCACACCACTGCACTCCAGCCTAGGCAACAGAGCAAAACTCCATCTCAAAAAAAAAAAAATGCGTAAGGCCTATAATTCCAACACTTGAGGCCAAGGCAGGAGGCTAACTTGAGTCCAGGAGTTCAACACCAGCCTAGACAACACAGTGAGGCCTTGTCTCTACAAAATTAGCTAGGCAGCAGTGCCTATACACCTGTATACACAGTGCCTACAGTCCTTGGGAGGATGGCTTGAGCACTAGAGTTTAAGACTGCAGTCAGCCATGATCACACCATTGCATTGCACTCCAGCCTGGGCAACAAAGTGAGACTCTATCTCGAAAAAATTAAAAAAGGCTGGCACGGTGGCTCACGCCTGCAATCCCAGCACTTTGGGAGGCCAACCAGCCGGATCACAAGGTCAGGAGTTTGAAACCAGCCTGACCAACATGGTGAAACTCCATCTCTACTAAAAATACAAAAATTACCCAGGCGTGGTGGTGCACGCCTGTAGTCCCAGCTACTCGGGAGGCTGAAGCAGAATAGCTTGAACTCGGGAGGCAGAGGAGGCAGAGGTTGCAGCGAGCCGAGACTGCACCACTGCCCTCCAGCCTGGGTGACCCAGTGCAGACTCCATCTCAAAAAAAAGGAAAAAAAAAAGAAAAAACTAAACTAATAAAATTATCTTCAGGCTTCAAAAAATTGTACAAGGCCTATATGAAACATAAATGAATTCTGTGTTTAGACTTGGGTCCCACCCCCAAGATACCTAATTATATATATGCAAATATTCCAAAATCCAGAAAAATTCAAATCTAGTACCCAGGGTCTATAAGCATTTTGGATAAGGAATGATCAGCTCTACCTTTTTTTGAGGCGGAGTCTTGCTCTGTCATGAGCTGGAGTGCAGTGGCGGATCTCGGCTCCTGCAAGCCCGCCCTCCCGGGTTCTGACATTCTCTCCAACCTCAGTAGCTGGTTCCCCATTTCCCGCCACCTAAGCCCAGCTAGTTTTGTATTTTTTAGTAGAGGCGAGGGTTTCACTGTGTTGCTCAGGATAGTCTCTCTCCTGACCTCGTGATCCGCCCGTCTGGCCTCCCAAAGTGTACTTTTTTTTTTTTTTTTGAGGCGATGTCTTGCTCTGTCACCCAGGCTGGGAGTGCAGTGGTGATCTCAGCTCACTGCAACCTGCCTCCATCTCTTGGGTTTGAAACATTTCTTCCTCCTGAAAGTAGCTGGGATTACAGGTGCTCACCACCACACCCAGCTAATTTTTTTTGTATTTTTAGTAGAGATGGGGTTTCACCATCTTGGCCAGGCTGGTTTCAAACTCCTGACCTCATGATCCACCCGCCTCAGCCTCCCAAAGTGCTGGGATTATAGGCGTGAGCGACCACGCCTGGCCTACTTTTTCTTAATTAACTTTTAAATTTCAACCACTCCGGGACTATAGGAACACTCTGCCTAGAATATTCTCCCCATCCTCTCCTCCCCCACATCCACCTTCAGGCTTCACTTAAATGTTGCCCTTAGAGACCTTCCCAGAAGCCTCTTTCCGCCACTTCCATTTATTTCTTATTAAGTACTACGGTAAAGCCCAGGTTGCTTTAACAACTTTATACAGTTCATATTTATCTGTGTGGTTATTATTATTTGAGACAGAGTCTCACTCTTGTCGCTCAGGCTGGAGTACAGTGGTGTGAATCATAGCTCACTATAACCTTGAACTAGACTCACGGAATACTCCTGCCTTAGCATCCCAAGTGAGCTGGGACTACTGGCACATGCCACCACGCCTGGCTGTTGTTTATTTTTAAAAATTTTTGGTAGAGGTTGGGTGCGGTGGCTCACACCTGTAATCCCAGCACTTTGGGAGGCTGAGGCAGGTGGATCATGAGGTCAGGAGATCGAGACCATCTGGCTAACATGGCGAAACCCTGTCTCTACTAAAAATACAAGAAATGAGCTAGGTGTGGTGGCACATGCCTGTGGTCCCAGCTACTCGGGAGGCTGAAGCAGAAGAATCACTTGAACCCGGGAGGCGGAGGTTGCAGTAAGCCGAGATCGTGCCACTACACTCCAGCCTGGGTCATGCAGTGAGACTATATTTCAAAAAAGAAAAAAATCTGTAGAAACAGGGTCTCACTCTGTTACACTGTCCCAGCTGGTCTTGTGCTCCTGGACTCAAGCCATCCTCTCTCCTCAGCCATTCAAAATGATAGGACTGGCCAGGCAAGGTGACTCACGACTGTAACATCAGCACTTTGGAAGGCTGAGGTGGGCGTTATCACTTGAGCCCAGGAGTTCAAGACCAGCCTGGGCAACATGGTGTAACCCCACCTTTACTAAAAATACAAAAAATTAGCTGGGCATGATGGTACATGCCTGGAGAATCACCTGAGCCCAGGAAGTTGAGGCTGTAGTAAGCCATGATTGCGCCACTGCACTCAATGCTGGGTGACAAGAGTGAGACTCTGTCTCAAAGAAAAGCACTAGGCATGAGCCTTATCTATGTGAACAATTTTTTTTTTTGAGACAGAGTCTTGCCCTGTCGCCCAGGCAGGAGTGCAAAGGCATGGCGTGATCTCAATGGCATGATCTCAGCTCACTGCAACTCCACCTCCTGGGTTCAAGTGATTCTCCTGCCTCAGCCTCCTGAGTAGCTGGGATTACAGGCACACGCCACCACACCTGGCTAATTTTTTCTATCTTTAGTAGAGACAGGGTTTCACCATGTTGGCCAGGCTGTTCTCGAACTCCTCACCTTGTGATCTGCCCACCGCGGCCTTCCAAAGTGCTGGGATTACAGATGTGAGCCACCGCGCGTGATATCTATGTGATTATTTAATGTCTCTTGACCCAGTAACAAATAGGGACCTGACTTCCAGCTTTTTGCACAGAGCCTGGTCCATCAAAACTGTCCAGTAAATATCTGTTGAAGAACCAGACAGTTACAATTACAGTGATTGTCACTGATTGTAAGACTTTAAAATAAAAAAAACATAGCAGAGGCTGGGCACGGTGGTTCATGCCTGTAATCCCAGCACTCTGGGAGGCCAAGGTGGGCGGATCATCTTGAGGTCAGGAGTTCCAGACCAGCCTAGCCTTGCTAACAAGGCAAAACCCCATCTCTACTAAAAATACAAAAATTAGGCCAGGCACGGTGGCTCACCCCTGCAATCCCAGCACTTTGGGAGGCCAAGACAGGTGGATCACCTGAGGTCAGGAGTTTGAGACCAGCCTGACCAACATGGAGAAACCCCATCTCTACTAAAAATAGAAAATTAGCCAGGCGTGGTGGTGCTTGCCTGTAATCCCAGCTACTTGAGATGCTGAGGCAGGAGAATCACTTGAACCCGGGAGGCAGAGGTTGCAGTGAGCCAAGATCACACCATTGCACTCCAGCCTAGGCAACAAAAGCTTAACTCCATCTCAAAAAAATTTTAAAAATTAAAATACAAAAATTAGCTGGGCGTGGTGGCACACACCTGTAATCCAAGCTACTCAGGAGGCTAAGGCAGGAGAATCACTTGAACCTGGGAGGCAGAGGTTGCAGTGAGCTGAGATTGTGCCACTACACTCCAGCCTGGGCAACAGAGTGAGACTTTGTCTCAAAAATAAATAAATAACTAAAAATAAAACATAGCTGAAATCAGGCTGCATACCATAATCAATGGCATGTCAGCTTAACTGGCACTAAGTATACTTTCCTTTTTAGTAGAATCTTTCAATTCACGGCATTTTAGAGTCAATGAAATAAGGTACATGGGAAGGCAATAACCTCATTCTCTGATACTGCAGCCATGGGATCATATACCTAACAATACAGAAGTTTAGCAGAGTGCGGTGGCTCTTGTCTGTAATTCCAGCACTTTACGAAGCTGGGACAGGAGGATCACTTGAATACAGGAGTTTGAGAGCAGCCTGGGCCACATAACAAGACTCTGTGTCTACAAAAAATAAAAAACATAGCCAGGTATGGTGGCACACACCTGCTGTCCCAGCTACTGGGAAGGCTGAGGTGGGAGGATCACTTAAGCCCAGAGGGTCAAGGCTGCAGTGAGTCGTGATTGTGCCACTGCAGTCTAGCCTGGGCAACAGAGCAAGACCCTGTCTCCAAAAAACAAACAAACAAACAAACACACACACACACACACACACACACACAAAATATAAGTTTAGAATTTTGGCAACCAGAGCCAAGGTAGAAGATAACTAAGTAAATGAGAGAGACAGGACAGGAAAATCGTAGGGATGCCACTAAAACTACTTCTACTTCTATAGCAAGTAGGGGAACAAAAGCATTAGGAAGTATACATAGTACCAAAAGCAGACCAGCTGTTCCTTGCTACCAACTCCAGGAGATGAGGAGCAGGGGTGGCGACTCCACAGAGAATCTCTGTCAGGATCTGAAATTCCATCTACTTTTAGTTACTGAAGCAGTGGTCTCTGCTCTCTACCCCTCTATGTCCAAAACAAGGGTGGCACATAGCCAGGTAGACGGAAAGAGTCTATGTGAATAGACAGATGGTGGAGCACCTATGCCAAAAGACTTCACCACTCACTAAGCTTCAATGGAAACACTGAAATGCTAGGAAAAGGGCTTCTTTCCTGGCATTTGTGCCAGGCTCTCCTCCACCAGCTGAATCCCTCCTTAGTAACTACACAGCAAACCAGAAACCCGAAGAACTTATTTGTTGGGTTACTGACACCCTCTTCTGTAACACTAAATCACGCATGTACCATAGTACGAAGCTTGAGAAAATGTGGTAGCGGGGGAGATGAACGCTAATATAATTAACTTGGTGTGTTTCTGTGCTACTTAATATGGCAGGATAGTGGAGACCTTAAAGGGATGCCAACTGGCTGGCCAGGCACAGGTGTGGTGGCTCATGCCTGCAATCCGAGCACTTTGGGAGGTCAAGGCGGGTAGATCACCTGACGTCAGGAGTTCGAGACCAGTCTGACCAATATAATGAAACCCCGTCTCTACTAAAAGTACAGTAATTAGCCAGACGTGGTGGCATGCACCTGTAATCCCAGCTACTCGGGAGGATGTGACAGGAGAATCACTTGAACTCGGGAGGCGAGGGTTGCAAAGAGCCAAGATCACGCCATTGCACTCCAGCCTGGACAACAAGAGTGAAACTCCATCTCAAAAAAAAAAAAAAAGAGATGCTAACTGGCATCCTGTTTTCTACTATACTCTGTAAAACTATGATCACCCAAAAGAACCTGCATGGGCCGGGCGTGTAATCCCAGCACTTTGGGAAGCCAAGACGGGCAGATCACGAGGTCAGGAGATCGAGACCATGCTGGCTAACACGGTGAAACCCCGTCTCTACTAAAAAATACAAAAAAAAAAAAAAAAACAACTAGCCAGGCGAGGTGGTGGGCGTCTGTAGTCCCAGCTACTTGGGAGGCTGAGGCAGGAGAATAGTGTCAACCCGGGAGGCGGAGCTTGCAGTGAGCTGAGATCTGGCCACTGCACTCCAGCCTGGGTCACAGAGCGAGACTCCGTCTCAAAAAAAAAAAAAAAAAAAAAAAAAGAACCTGCATGAACTATTTTTAGTAAGGAGCATGTAGGTAAGTTTCAGTACTCTGATGTTTTGAAATACAGTATGTAAAAACTGTTTACCTAAAACTGTAAATCCTGGAAACTTAAAAGTAATACTTTTCATGGACTTTATTCTTTCAAAGCACAGTTAGTTAAGTTTCTGTTTTACAAATTCTCCAACACTAACCTAGAGTGTTCAAAATGATGAGTCTGACCACAGTTACCACAGTCTTCCTACAGACAGGCAATCTCTATAAGATGGGTAGATCAATAGTCACATAAACTGTTAAATTTTACTATGCTACAAAACTGGCTCTATCTGCAAAATTCATAAGAATAACTTAAGAGAAAAAAAAAATTCAAGTTAAAAAAAAAAGCCAGATCCAAGTTTCAAGCCTAGGAGTATATTTCAGAATAATTATTCAAAACACCAACTGACAGAGATTTTTGTGGCTCCCTGGAACATTCCAGCCTCCAAAACTAGACATGAGACACTATTAACAAAAATGTCAACAGGTACATCTAAAGAAATGTCTTTTTAAAATTATATTTTATGTAAGCTTAGAGATGGGAGCCCCTTTGTCCACAATGAAAGCACCCAACATGGCATCTAATCAAGTATCATCTACTACAGTAATAAAAAGAATTTACTGGCCGGGTGCGGTGGCTCACACCTGTAATCCCAGCACTTTGGAAGGCTGAGGCAGGCAGATCATGAGGTCAGGAGATTGAGACCATCCTGGCTAACACGGTGAAACCCCATCTCTACTAAAGATACAAAAAATTAACTGGGCATGGTGGCAGGTGTCTGTAGTCCATCTCAAAAAAAAAAAAATCATCTTTGGGTTCTGTGGATGGGCAAGTTTAACGACAAGTGGCCATATAAGACACAAAAGAGAAGACACACACAGAGAAGGTAATACAAAGATGGAGGCAGATGCTGGAGTGATGTAGCCACAAAACAAAGGAGCCAAGGAATGCTGACAGCCACCAAAGTTGGAAGAGGCAAGGAAGGATTCTCCCCTAGAACATCCAGGGGGAGTATGGACCTGAAGACACACTGACTTTAGACTGCTGGCCTCCAGAACTGTGAGAGAATATAGCTGTTACTTTAAGCCACCCAGTTTGTGGTAATTTATTATGGCAACCCTAAGAAACTAATACAGACGGTATAAATATGTAAACATTTAATCTAAAGAAAATCACTCGCTCCATTAGTGTGCTATTATTTTAAGAAATCTAACACTCCTACCCCTGAGGCTTTTGTAAAAATCAACTTTGATTTCAAGGCTTGTTTTGAGTCAGGATCTCGCTCTGTCACCTAGGCTGGAGTGCAGTGCAGATTATAGCTCACTGCCACCTTGAACTCTGGGCCTCAAGAGATCCTCCTCTTCCACTTCAGTCTTCCCAGTAGCTATGACTACAGGCGTGTGCCACCAAACCTGGCTAAGTTTTGCAGTTTAAGCTGAATTGCTCAGGCTGGTCTCCAGCCAAGTGATTCTCCCACCTTGGCCTCCCAAAGCACTGGGATTATAGGCATGAGCCACTGTACCCAGCTAATTTCAAAGTTTTTCCCTGACATAAGCCCTTAAGAATTTGGCAAAGCAATTCTATCACTTACATTGGCACGATGCATTACAGGTGGTGGGGTTAGTGCTCAAAGATAACAGCAGACACTTCTACAGTAAGATAATGTTTAACAGAATTGATCTCACAAATCTAGACCTACAAAAATATCACATGTATTAAAAATGTATTTAAGGTGACAGTATTTTGAAGTTTGCTGAAGAATACTGGGATTCAGTCCCTTTTTTAGTTTAGAAATATTATAAGACTTCATTCTTTTCACATTCAGGTTTTTTTTTTTTCTTTTTTTGCTTGCGGTGACAATGAAGTAAAATGTGAAACACATATCTAACACTGACACCTAAGATTTCGAGATTATACCAATTCCGTAGGTCAACATTATTGGCAAGTTAAGACACCATGATAATATTTAAAAACCTTAAAAAAAAAGTCCACCAAATCCAAGAAGCCCATTCCCTCTGTAATGTCCCTCTAGTGCCCTCTATTGACAAAGTCCAACATTTTGTTCACTGCAAAGGTGAAAGAGTCCAGCCCTTCACCAGCTCAAATACATACTTCAGAAGTTATTTAGTCAAAGCAGAGCAAGTACTGGAGGGTGAACTTGGAGCTGACTAATAAACTGCTAAGTGGCAGGGCTGTTTCACTATTTGTTCCTTTTTATTGCTGAGTAATGCTCCAGTATATGGATTTTCTACATTTTGTTTATATATTCAGCTAATGATGGATATTTGAGTTATTTCTAAATATTGGGTACTGTGAATAAAAATGCCAAGCACATTTGTAAAAAAATAACAACAAAACTACCTTTTATGTAGTCCATAAGTGCTAAACCCTCTTCTGTCTAATCTTCCCCACAGGCTTGCAGGGTATAATTCCCAGGGAAGCTGAGCCTCAAGAAAATTCACGAAGTCACTTGCCTAACGCCACAAATGCTCCAAAATTCCACTTTTTCTTTCTTCTTCTTTTTTTTTTTGCTACACCACCTGATATTGGCATTCACTGAATATTGTTGGCAAACATGGAATACCATGCTTTAGCTACTAGGAATACGAAGAGTAAGACAAGAACTTTGCCCAGGGGAGTTCAGTCTAAATGAGGGAATAATCAATCATGTCTACACACTAAGAAACAATTCTACAGTTGAACTCTGACTGCCTGTATGCCTCATGCATGCTTCCTAGAGAAGCCATTTTTGCTGGGTCTCCAAGTATGAATAAAGAATTTAGGAGGTGGGAGAGGGGTGAGAAGAGATTCTCTGTATAAGCAAAGGTGCTGAACAAAGATCAAAGAGAACATGATTCTGGGAAGGACCAACTAGAGGTGTTACAACTACAGCAGCATTCCCCGGGAGATACTAATTACTAATATATATTATAGTAATAAAGACAGTAACATTTTTGTTCTAAATTTTACTTTTTTTTTTGAGAAGGAGTTTCACTCTTGTTGCCCAGGCTGGAGTGCAGTGCGCAATCTCAGCTCACTGCAACCTCCGCCTCCCAGGTTCAAGCAATTCTCCTCCCTCAGCCTCCTGAGTGGCTGGGATTACAGGCACCCGCCACCACACCCGGCTAATTTTTTTTTTTCCTTGTATTTTTAGTACAGACGAGGTTTCACCATGTTAGCCAGGCTGGTCTTGAACTCCTGACCTCAGGTGATCCACCTGCCTCGGCCTCCCAAAGTGCTAGGATTACAGGCTTGAGCCACTGTGCCTGGCATGTTTTTTTCTTTTTTGAGACAGGGTCTCACTCTGCTGCCCAGGCTGGAGTGCAGTGGCTCAATCTGGGCTCACTGAAACCTCTGGCTCCCACGTTCAAGCGACTCTCCTGTCTCAGCCTCCTAAGTAGCTGGGTTTACAGGCACCCACCACTACGCTCGGCTAATTTTTGTATTTTTAGTAGAGTTGGGGTTTCACCATGTTGGCCAAGCTGGTCTCTAACTCCTGACCTCAGGTGATCCACCCGCCTTGGCCTCCCAAAGTGCTAGGATTAACAGGCAAGAGCCACGGCGCCTGGTCAATTTTATCACTTTTAACACGTTTTTAGGAAATACTACATATTTTTGTAGTTTTAAAGCAGTAATTTGCCTCAAGAAACTTGCACACAAGAAAGCAAATGATGTCTACATTTGATTTTCCATCTGTGTTCTGAGGTATAAACATCATTTCATCTCCAGCATTGTCTATTTGACCATCACAGATCTATCCTATGTTTCTTATCATAATTCAATATATATTTGAGAAGTTATTGCCAGGCCCCGTGGCTCACGCCTGTAATCCCAGCACTTTGGGAGGCCGAGGCAGGTGGATCACCTGAGGTCAGAAGTTCAAGACCAGCCTGGTCAACATGGTGAAACCCCATCTCTACTGAATATACAAAAATTAGCTGGGCGTGGTGGCGGTCACCTGTAATTCCAGATACTTGGGAGGCTGAGGCAGGAGAATTGCTTGAACCTGGGAGGCGCAGATTGCAGTGAGATGAGACCACGCAGTGGCACTCCAGCCTGGGCAACAAGAATGAACTTTGTCTCAAAAAAAAAAAAAAAAAAAAAAGTTATTTAACTGAAGCTTATTATGTATTAAATATTTCAAGTGTACTAACCCATCCTCAATTGACTTATATCTAGGAGAAAGACATTTTTTATTATTTATTATTATTTGTTTTTTGAGATGGAGTCTCGCTCTGACACCCAGGCTGGAGTACAGTGGCAAGATCTCGGCTCACTGCAAGCTCCACATCCCGAGTTCACGCCATTCTCCTGCCTCAGCCTCCCAAGTAGCTGGAACTACAGGCACCTGCCACCATGCCCAGCTAATTTTTTTGTATTTTTAGTAGAAACGGAGTTTCACCATGTTAGCCAGGATGGTCTCAATCTCTTGACCTCGTGATCTACCCGCCTAAGCCTCCCCAAGTGCTGGGATTACAGGCCTGAGCCACCACGCCCGGCTGAGAAAGACATTTTAAACTGAAAGCAGAGTCCTTTGATTCTTAAACCCAAGGAGTCATATTATGTTAAAATAAACACAAGCAAAGAACAGGCATTTATTTTTCAGAAAAATTAGGGTGACCTATCCATGATGGGATAATTAATGTCAGCAGCAGTCTAACTGCAAAATATGCAGTCTGTATTCTTTCTTTTGCTACCATGTATCTGTTTGAAACAAATTTTCATATACTGTAATAAAAACAACATACAATAAGACATTTAAAGTGGTACCTGATGAGGATGACTTTTATTATGTAAGAAAAATACTATTCTTAAAACTGATAGCAAAATAAGAATGACAGATGTTTCATCTTGATAGTTCTTTTTTTTTTGGGGATGGAGTTCCTCTCTGTCGTCCAGGCTGGAGTGCAGTGGCGTGATCTTGGCTCACTGCAAGTTCCACCTCCCAGGTTCACGCCATTCTCCTGCCTCAGACTCCCAAGTAGCTGGGACTACAGGCGCCCACCACCATGTCCGGCTAATTTTTTTGTATTTTTAGTAGAGACGGGGTTTTATCATGTTAGCCAGGATGGTCTCGATCTCCTGACCTTGTGATCCGCCCATCTCGGCCTCCCAAAGAGCTGGGATTACAGGCGTGAGCCACCTCGCCCAGCCTCATCTTGATAGTTCTTAATAATTTTGTTTGTGACATAGTTTGATTATATATTCTAATTAATTTATCTGAGACTGGGTGGGACATGATGGCTCACACCTGTAATCCCAACGCTTTGAGAGGCTTAGGTGGGTGGATCACTTGAGGCCAGGAGTTCAAGACCAGCCTGGCTAACATGGTGAAACCTGCTAAAAATACACAAATCAGCGAGGCATGGTGGTGTATGCCTGTAATCCCAGCTTCTCTTCTTGGGAGGCTGAGGCAGGAGAATTGCTTGGACCCGAGAGGCAGAGGTTGCAGTGAGCTGAGATCACGCCACTGCACTCCAGCCTGGGCTCCACAGAGCAAGACTCTGTCTCAAAAAAAAAAAAAAAAAAAAAGAATAATTAATGTATCTGAGATACTTTGTGCTCTCAATTTTTTTTTTTTTTTTTTTTTTTTTTTTTAAAGAGACAGATCTCGCTCTGTGGTCCAGGCTGGAATGCATGGAATGCAGTGGCATGATCACAGCTCACTGCAGCCTTAAACTCCTGGGCTCAAGCAATCCTCCCACCTTGGCCTTTTGAGTAGCAGGGATTACAGGCACATGCCACTGTACCTGGCTAATTTAATTTTTTGTAGACACAGGGTCTTGCTATATTGCACAGGCTGGTCTTGAACTCCTGAGCTCAAGTGATCCTCCTGCCTTGGCTTCCCAAAGTCCTGGGATTGCAGGCATGAGTCACCATATCTGGCCAGTGCTCTCAATTTTAATACAAGTATGCATGATTTCATACATTTTGGCTTGTATTTCATCAATAATATTACTTTGATAAGCATTCTAATAAAGCTGGGAAACACCAGATATGAGGAAGAAGAAAGCAGTTTATCAGAAGCCAAAAGAACTGAATAAAAACGATGTCAACTATTACAAAAGTTAAACAAAAACTGAGGTATCCACTGAATGTGGCAATTAAGTAATCATTAGTGAACTTACTAAATAGTCCCAGAACAGTAAAAAGACTACTCTTTCAATAATTTTGGGACTGAAATGTCAGAGATGGGAAGGATAAAGATGAGGAAGGAAGTAGCTCTTCTTGGGGAGAGGAAGTTTAAAAAGTTATTTTACTGCTTTTTTTTTTTTTTTCAAATGGGGGAAATCTTCAATAAGTTTGGATGCTAAGAGGAATTAGTGGAGAAGAGATCGGAAGTATGAAAACAAGGACAATTACTGGAGAGCAAAAACAAGAAAAGGAAAAAGGTAGGAAGGAGGGAGGGAGGGAGGGAAGGAAGGAAAGAGGGACAGAGAGAGAGAAAAGGATGGAAAGCAAAAGTTAACTTTGGCAAAGGGAAAACTAACGCTTCTCTAGAGATTAGAGGGGAGAAGGGCAACGACTAAAACTGGTGAGACAATAACTCTACAGTCAAGATCACCTGTATCTGAATCCTAGTTCTTCCTACTATAACCATATCGTCTTAGGCAAATTTATTTCTCCCACAGTTTCCTTATCTATCCTGGGGAGAACAGAATTATTAAAAGATTGTTGAAAAGATCAAGTAATTCCTGATGCACAGTGAGTACTCTAAAGAGGATAGCTGAAATGTGTTTTTTTTTTTTTTGAGATGAAGTCTTGCTCTGTCGCCCAGGCTAGAGTACAGTGGAGCGACCTCCGCTCACTGCAACCCCCACCTCTCAGGTTCAAGCAATTCTCCGGCCTCAGCCACCGTGCCTGGCTAATTTTTATATTTTTAGTAGAGACGGGGTTTTACCATGTTGGCCAGGCTGGTCTCGAACTGCTGACCACACAATCCACCCCCCCCACCCTCGGTCTCCCAAAGTGCTGGGATTACAGGCATGAGCTACGGCACCCGGCCAATCTGTTGAACTCACACACAAGATTTCTTTTTTCTCTGCAAAACAGGTACTCTGTTCATCTGCTGAGATTAAAATAATGTTTACGGTAGAAAGACAGTGGTTTTCAATCTTTTTAGATATTAAGGCTGCTCTGCCTAGGGAGTAGACATTCTTTATTCCTTTACTTTCCTAATAAACTCGCTTTCACTTAAAAAAAAAATCCATTTGACTTTGATGAAAGATATATGCAGAAAGCAGGGGGCGGTGGCTCATGCCTGTAATCCCAACACTTTGGGAGGCTGAGGCAGGTGGATCACTTGAGGTCAGGAGTTCGAAACCAGCCGAGGCGGGCAGATCACAAGGTCAGGAGATGGAGACCATCCTGGCTAACATGGTGAGACCCTGTCTCTACTAAAAATACAAAAAACCTCAGCCAGGCATCGTGGTATGCGCCTGTAGTCCCAGCTACTCGGGAGGCTGAAGTTGGAGAATCACTTGAACCCAGGAGGTGGAGGTTGCAGTGAGCCGAGATCACACAACTGCATTCCAGCCTGGGCGACAGAGGGCGACTCCATCTCAAAAAAAAACAAAAAACAAAAATTAGTCAGGCGTGGTGGCATGCACCTGTGGTCCCAGCTACTTGGGAGGCTGAGGCAAGAGAATCTCTTGAACCCGGGAAGTGGAGGTTGCAGTGAGCCGAGATTGCACAACTGCACTCCAACCTGGGCAACAGAGGTAAAGACTCCGTTTCAGAGAAAAAAAAAAAAAAAAAAAGGCGGGGGTGGTGGTGGCGAGAATAGAATACCAAATTTGCAATACTTGTTTTTGTTGTTGTTGTTTTGACACAGAATCTGGCTCTGTTGCCCAGGCGGGAGTGCAGGGGTGTGATCACAGCTCACTGTAGCCTTGATCTTCCATCCAGGCTCAAGTGATCCTCCCGTCTCAGCTTCTTGAGTAGCCAGGACTACAGGCACACATCACCATGCCCAGCTAATTTTGTTTCGCTTTGTTTTGTTTTTGTAGAGACAGGGTCTCCCATTATGGACCAATCTGGCCTTGAACTCCCGGGTTCAAGCAATCCTCCCACGCTGGCCTCCCAAAGTGATGGGATTACAGGCACAAGCCACTGTGTCAAGCCTAAATAAATTTGCAGTTTTAAGAGGTCTTATGAGCAACCTCGCCAACCATAAAAAGGGAAGTTGAGGAAGATCTTCAGGTTCCAAGACATAGTTTAAATATCCAATTGTTTGAACAAAAGAAAAAAAGGCTGCATCCTCTGGATTTATATACCTAATAGCTATGTAATGATAACACATGGCTTGCCAGAAAATACACTGGACACAGTCAAGAAATCCAGGTTCTCAATTCAAACCTAGTCTTATCTGGTAGGTCACACAGCCTTTCCAGACAGCAGCCTTGAGATGTGCTACAGTGCTAACATTTTATGATTCTATTACCCAAAATCTCACTTGACTCTGCAGATAGAAATACTACTTTATTTTCCTATGTTATAGTTTAACATGATTTTGAAGGTTTGTCTGGAGATCTAACCATCAAAACTTTATTTCTACAGACAAAACAAGTGTGTTCCTGCATTTCTGGGATAAGGCTGCAAAAGTTTTTGCTAGCATGAGGAATGAGTCAGATATTCCTATCCTGGGAACTGCCTAGGATATTTTAGCAGAAATATACAGAATTGGACCTTGTCAAAACCTCTTGTCAGTCATCAGTACAGTAATATACACTGGGAGACTTCAGAGAAAACCTAGATTTATTAACAGTTATCCTCAATGATGGCTGTTCGAATTATATTTAAATAACAACCTAGTAGAGCCAAAGAAAGTGCTTCAATTCAATGATCTTTTGTAAAGGAAATAATACTTTTTTAGTGGGGGAAAAAAAAACCTACCTAGAAATTATGTGAAGAAGCTCACCTTTTGGATTAAGAAGGTATGTCTGCTATCCAAGATAAAACTAATTTAAATAGCCATATTCAGACAATCATTTATTAAAGTTCCCAATACTACTACCTGTTAATTCATTTCTTCATTTTGATAGGAATTCCATCAGTCCTTACCTCTAATATTCATCTAATATATGGTACCACACCTCTAGTACAGTATTTTTTCTTTTTTTTGAAACAGAGTTTCGCTCTTGTTGCCCAGTCTGGAGTGCAATGGCGTGATCTCGGCTCACCGCAACCTCCGCCTCCCACGTTCAAGCAATTCTCCTGCCTCAGCCTCCCGAGTAGCTGGGATTACAGGCATGCACCCCCACGCCCAGCTAATTTTGTATTTTTAGCAGAGATGGGGTTTCTCCACATTGAGGCTGGTCTTGAACTCCTGACCTCAGGTGATCTGCCTGCCTCCGCCTCCCAAAGTGCTGGGATTACAGGCATGAGCCACCGTGCCCGGCCTTTTTCCTCTTTTTTTTGAGACGAAGTCTTGCTCTGTTGCCCAGGCTGGAGTGCAGTGGCACTATCTCGGCTCACCACAACCTCCACCTCCTGGGTTCAAGCAATTGTCTGCCTCAGCCTTTCCAGTAACTGGGATCGCAGGCATTCACCACCATGCCCAGCTAATTTTTATATTTTTGGTAGAGACGGGGTTTCACTATCTTGACCAGGCTGGTCTTGAACTCCTAACCGTGTGATCCACCCGCCTCAGCCTCCCAAAGTGCTGGCATTACAGGCATGAGCCACCGCGCCCAGCCTACGGTATTTTTAAGCAATTTTCTTTCTTATTTTTTTCGAGATGGAGTCTCGCTCTGTTGCCCAGGCTGCAGTGCAGTGGCAAGATCTTGGCTCACTGCAACCTCTGCCTCCCAGGTTCAAGTGATTCTCCTGCCTCAGTCTCCCGAGTAGCTGGGATTACAGGTGAGTGCCACCACACCTGGCTAACTTTTGTATTTTTAGCAGAGACGGGGTTTCGCCATGTTGGGCAGGCTGGTCTCGAATTCCTGACCTCAGGTGGTCAGCCCTCCTTGGCCTCCCAAAGTACTGGGATTACAGGCGTGAGCCACCCCACCCAGCCTAAGCAATTTTTTAAAATACAGCACTGTTCAGCGTTACAACTACTTTCTTTAAGATCATGCTTTGGTGGCCAGGCGAGGTGGCTCAAGCCTGTAATCCCAGCACTTTGGGAGGCCGAGGTGGGTGGATCACGAGGTCAGGAGATGGAGACCATCCTGGCTAACACTGTGAAACCACGTCTCTACTAAAAATACAAAAAGAAATTAGCCAGGCGTGGTGGCGGGTTCCTGTAGTCCCAGCTACTCCGGAGGCTGAGGCAGGAGAATGGCGTGAATCCGGGAAGCCGAGCTTGCAGTGAATAGAGATCACGCCACTGCACTCCAGCCTGGGCGACAGAGCCAGACTCCGTCTCAAAAAAAAAAAAAAAAAAAAATCATGCTTTGGTAACTTCCCAATCTCAGACATTTTTAAAGTGTATTGTCAGTCTACAGAAAAACTCAGAACATGAAACAGATCATAATGGAAGATTAATACATAAACTTCTACGGGATCAATGTATTTACAAAACTGGTTTTCCCAAGACCTCACACAAAACTATACAAAAATTAGCAAATTGGCTGGGCGCAGTGGCTCACCCCTGTAATCCCAGCACTCTGTGAGGCCGAAGCGGGCGGATCACAAGGTCAGGAGATGGAGATTATCCTGGCTAACATGGTGAAACCCCGTCTCTACTAAAAATAGAAGAATTAGCCGGGCGTGAGGGCAGGCGCCTGTAGTCCCAGCTACTCGGGAGGCTGAGTCAGGAGAACTGCGAGAACCCAGGAGGCGGGGCTTGCAGTGAGCCAAGATCGCGCCACTGCACTCCAGCCTGGGCGACAGAGCCAGACTCCCTCTCATTTAAAAAAAAAAAAAAAAGGCAAGTTAATTAGAATTGTATTTTAAAACTACGTAAGGCCAGGCGCAGTGTCTCATGCTTGTATTCCCAGCACTTTGGGAGGCTGAGGTGGGTGGATCACGAGGTCAAGAGTTCGAGACCAGCCTGGCCAATATGGGGAAACCCCATCTCCACTAAAAATACAAAAATTAGTTGGGTATGGTGGCGCAAGCCTGTAGTCCCAGCTGCTCAGGAGGCTGAGGCAGAATTGCTTGAACCTGGGAGGCAGAGGTTGCAGTGAGCCGAGATCACACCACTGCACTCCAGCCTGGGTGACAAAGCAAAGACTGTCTAAAAAACAAACTTAATCTTACATAAAGCAATACTTTCAAACTTTTAAAAATACAGGAAGTATTGTTTAAATGACTTAATCTTTTTACACTCCTGATTACTTAATGAACCCCAATCCCTTGTTACTTTAATCCACACACTAAACTGATGTCGACCAAAACGTGTATTTTTTTTTTTTTTTAATTTGAATTGGTTGGCAAAAAAATCTGGATTTGTGGCTTCTCTGTTTTTGTTTGTTTGTTTGTTTTTGTTTTTTAGTGGACGATATGGCAACACTGGGTCCAAAGATTTTGGCAATGGCAACATTTGCAGGGAGCTGGTTAGCAGTTGCCCTCATCTGATAGCACATGCATTTTCTAGCTCCCTCAAATTATCTCTGCTCACTTTGGTACCTGCCTGGCTTTTATAGACATCAGCGTTTGAAATCTTTTTTTTTTTTTTTTTTTTGGACACAGGGTCTCACTCTGTTGCATAGGCTGCAGTGTAGCGGCTTGATCACGGTTCACTGCAGCCTCTACCTCCCAGGTTCCAGAGATCCTCCCACCTCAGCCTCCCACCTAGCTGGGACTACAGTCACCCACTACCATACCCAGCTAATTTTTTGTATTTTTTGTAAAGATCATGTTTTGTCATGTTGCTCAGACTGGTCTCGAACTCCTGAGCTCAAGCAATCTGCCCACTTGGGCCTCCCAAAGTGCTGGGATTACAGGCATGGCCCACCGTGCCTGACCTGATATCTTTATTTCATTGAGAACCTTGTCTTGAGATGCCTTAAAAGAAGCTAGCCATAGGCTGGGTGCAGCGGCTTACACCTGTAATCCCAACACTTTGGGAGGCCGAGATGGGCGGATCTCCTGAGGTCAGGAGTTCGACCAGCCTGGCCAACATGGTGAAACCCCGTCTCTACCAAAAATACAAAATCAACTGAGCATGGTGGCGGCTGCCTGTAATCCCAGCTACTTGGGAGGCTGAGGCAAGAGAATTGCTTGACCCTGGGAGCCAGAGTTCATAGTGAGCCGAGATCATGCCACTGCACTCCAGCCTGAGTGAGACTCTGTCTCAAAAAAAAAGAAAAAAAAAATCTCTATCACAGAAATATATCAAGTGACAATCCTGGCATTACTTTGTTTGAAAGCTATGTATACTAAACGTTACCTGCTACTAGTAGGACACCATTAAAATGTACAATGCACTATTACTGTTAAGAAAAGCTTTTAGTATCCAACTCTGGTCAGTCTTCCAACTCCTCAAAGAATCAAGATATTTAGCCTTTTACCCTTCCCAAGAATAGAGAAACTAACCAAATACTTCAACATTACAGCACTCTAAGAGCACCAAAAAGCCTCCTACATCTGTATAGCAAAGTAAAGAAGAAAAACAGGAAGCAAGTCAAAAAGGTCTCTGATCAGCCAAGGAAACCACACAGTTCACGGAGCACATGAAGCCCTCTTCAGTCAAGAGCCTACTGGATCTTAATTTAGACACAATTTTAATAAGCTCTGTGATCTGGTTTCTTAGCCCACAACAGATGAGATGCAGCCAACTGGAAAAGGGCTGGGGGTGGTGCTGCTAGAGGCAGGCACTCAAAGCATCAAAATCAAAGCTGAAGACCTAAAAAGTCAGCAGAAAACCTCAAAACATAGCAGGGTGGGGCCATGTGGTGTAGATACCAACAATCCCAAAGGATCCCAATCCCTGCCCAGAACTACACACAATGTTCATAATGACCCTCTTTGCTATGCTCTTTTACAGCATAGGTCAGGGGACCTTAAGATGTATATCAAAATAAAGTCCATCAGAAGCTTTTTCCAAAAAAGACATGGCATTTCAAAGACTGCCAAATTCACAGACATGAATAGTGTCCCTCTGTCGAAGAAACAAGATATTGAATTCCTGAAGATGTCACATGTCAAATGTAGTTTTTCTTAGAAAAATTTCATTAGAACCCAGATGCAGCAACTCATGACATATAAGTCAAGAAGGTATTTAAGTAGAATTATTTTTTTTCAGGGAATAATTGGGAAGGTTCAAGATCAAGATCAATTATTGAAGCCAAGCAATGGGGATTCCACTGCAGACACATTACTAGGACTGAAGATAAGATAGAACTGATCTTGTCCATGCCTAGTAAGTCTGCTATTCAACTTAACATTGTGGTACAAAGAGTTTGGAAAAAAAAATTCATCTCCATTTTGTTTTCACAATCTTTTTGACTGGTATATCAAAATAAATTTCATGTTTCTTATCATCAGCAGTCTCAGAGAAGTCAAGCCATACTTTGTGAAGAGCTCTAGGGGTATAAACCAGGGGAAAATGGCTAATATTGAATTTTAAAAGTTCAGGCCGGGCCAGATGAGGTGGCTCACACCTGTAATCCCCACACTTTGAGAGGCCAAAGTGGGCAGATCACTTGAGGTCAGGAGTAATCACTTGAGGTCAAGAGTTCAAGACCAGTCTGGCCAACATGGTGAAACCCCGTCTCTACTAAAAATACAAAAATTAGCTGGGCATGGCGGCAGGGTGCCTGTAATCCCAGCTACTCCGGAGGCTGAGGCAGTAGAATCTCTTGAACCCAGGAAGCGGAAGTTGCAGTGAGTCAGGATAGCACCACTGCACTCCAGCCTGGGCAACAGAGGGAGACTCTGTCTCAAAAAAAAAAAAAGGTTTAGGCCAGGCAAGACAGCTCACGCCTGTAATCCCAACACTTTGGGAGGCTGAGGCAGGTGGATCACCGGAGGTCAGGAGCTGGAGACCAGCCTGGCCAACACGGTGAAACCCCGTTTCTACTAAAAATACAAAAATTAGATGGGTACGGTGGTGCGTGCCTGTAATCCCAGCTACTTAGGAGGCTGAGGCAGAAGTATCACTTGAACCCAGGAGGTGGAGGTTGTGGTGAGCCAAGATCATGCCATTGCACTCCAGCCTGGGCAACAAGAGTGAAACTCTGTCCCCAAAAAAAGTTCAAATTATTTCTAAACTTGATGTTACTAAAAAATCTTACAAAGGCATATTTTAGGGAAAATCTATTCTAGAAAATATGTAGCAACTCATAAGAAACCATATTACCAGGGCAAGTATTATAAATTAAAATGTATGTTTTATGTCGAAGAGATATTTCCCTCTCTGAATAAGTCCATTACACACATAAATCAATGTAGAGATTAAAGTCTACATTTCTTTATCTGTAAATTATCACACATTATACCCACTTGCTCTTCCTCAGGTTTTAAAATAAGAGCACAATCTTCTACAAGTATTTGATAACTTCCCAATTAGATTCTATAAGGACCTAGCAATTCCTAAATGCCTTAAAAATACATATGTATACATTTTATTTGGATGACTATTCCTGTGTGCTCCTGACCCTTAAATGGTTAAGACATCTTTGCTTAAGGTTCAAGCTTCTTTATGGTATTTAACAAATACCATTTCATTTTAGTACAAGATTTATTGTCTAAAATCTGCCCTTCTTCCTTTGTTAGAAATCGAAGTCAAAAGAAGTTAAGGAGCTAACCTAATTATAGTAACCAATGGGACTGATTCCACGCTAAGTCTGAGCAAAAATGAAATTATGACCAACCGCTGAGCTGAGGTATTTAAATCATCAATCTGTATTCTTAGTTTAAGACAAGGTGAAAACTGGTTCTCTTCCTCTTGCACACCCATCCCATCATCCAGAATGGATAACCCCAGTACCTACTTCTCACTAAGTAGCTACAGGTATAGGCCGTGTGCAGTGGCTGATTGATGCCTGTAATCCCAACACTTAAAGGAGGCAGAGGTGGAAGGCTAGCTTGAGCCCAGGAGTTCGACACCAGCCTGGACAACATGGCAAGATCCCATTCTCCACAAAAAGGAAAAAGATGTACTGAAGAAAAAAGTAGCTACCGGTTTAATGTAGCCAATCTGAGTAGCCAGGTGAAACACCGAACAGAAATTAATAGTGGTGCCTCCCTACTTCTAAGGAAAAAAACATGAAAGTGGCACTAACAGGTTACAACGTCAGAAAGGGAAAAAAACTAAATTTTAAGCCAATCTTATACTCTAGATGTATTATTAGGAAAACCTCCTTATCGATAACTAAATAATCCTTCACTTTAAAGAGCAAAGAAATCCTTTTTAATACAAAATCTAGTAAAATCCCTTCCCAGTTAACAGTCTCCGTAAACGTATCACTTAATAGCGTCAAGCCCATTTTGTGAAGAGACTGTGAAAGGAACTTTTGTGTAATTTCTCTGGTGGTTTTTTCAATGTTACCTCTACCTTTGCCAATGTACAGCTTTTCTATTAAATCCAATCCTGCAAAACGGAAGTGTTAGTTTCTAACTACATATAGCAACCTCAAAGAATAAACTGATTCTCCCTCTACTTCCCTCCTCCCTCATAAGTCACCTTTTTTTTTTCTTCTGAACTTCCAACTCTTAACAGTTTCTGGACAAGCAGGGTGGACCGACGTGTGCTGCCACCCAAGAGGTAAGTGAACTCAAGAGATACTTGTGGATCGGGCAAAACGACTTCCTCCGTCAGCCCGAGCTCAGGCGGTTTTGTGGAGGGAGCTAGGGCAGGTGTGGGAGGAGGGAACAGAAATGGGGCAAGCAGCCCTTTCGACCTCTGTCGAAGGGGCCGCCCAACGCCCCAGCGCCCCCCACGGCCCCAACCCCGCCATCCTGGCCGGACAATGGCCCTCAAGTGCAGCGGCAGTCCCAGACTGGAGAGAAGCCCTAAGAGCCCACACCATGCGGGCCTGAAAGGGCAGACAGGGAGGAACGCTAAGACCGCCAGAGCACCTCCGGCCTAAGCGCGGGCTGCGCGCCGGGGCCTCCGCGGGCGCCATCACTGGGAGTGGGGTATGGAGGCCGCCCAGCGGGGCCAGCACCAGCAGCGGGATCCAAGGAGGCCGCGAGGCCGACGGAGACTACGGCGGGAAGTGCAGGCCGCAGCCTGCTCAGCTGGTCAGCCCCGCAGCCAACCTCCGGCCGCTTACCTTGTGGATTCTCTTCAGAGCCATGGTGGGAGGCGGGTGGCGGCGGCCCCCAGGGCGGGGACGGGGGCGGGGAAGGGACGGGGAAGGGGCTAGGGAGCCTGAGGCCGCCTCGGCGATCGCGGTCTGCCGGAGAAGATGGAGAGTTGAGGAGAGCGGGTCTGGCGGCACGGGCTGAGGGCCGGGGCCCACTCAGCTCCTGGGCCTGCCGCAGCGGTCACCGCATCACCCGGCGGCGGCCCCTTTATTCGCCGCCGCCCTAGCAGCCGCCGCCGCCGCCGCCGCCGCCGTAGCTGCCTCTTCCTCCCAGGATCAGCGCCGCCTAGTCAGCCGCCGCGGATCCCTCCGCCAGAAAGCAAAAGCCCAAGCTCGGCCGGCGTCTCTCGGCCGGACAGCCGGAGGGACTGCCTGCCTTCCTGCCTGCTGCAGGTGGACCGAGGGACGCGCGGGCGGGCGGGCGGCGCCGCCGGGGTGGGGCCGTCGGAGCACGGGGTGGGCCCGACCGAGGGGCAGGTCGGGAGGCGCGGGGATTGGCGGGCTAGGGGAGGGAGGGCCGAGCCGCGTCGGCGGCGGAGGGATACGGGCCGCCCCTGTGAGTAAGCTACGCGCCGCCGCCGCCGCCGCCGCCGCCGCCGCCGCCTCGGCGGCGGAGGGGGTGATGCTGCGAGGCCCTGGGCGGAGATCCCGCGAGAGCCAGAGCGCGAGTTCTGCAGGCTCCCGCGCCGCTACCGTTGACTTCCTTGCTGATGGGAACCGACGCGCGTGTCACAAAAGATCAATAAACATTAAAAGGCGAATGTTGTCAAAATCGCACGACCGTCCCCGTACCAGTTCCGGGAGGAGGCACTTAGGCCCACTGCAACGTTCCTGAAGGAGGAAGGGACTTGACCAAAGTCACACAGCTCTTCTGAAGTCCTGGTACTTAGCAGATCTCTTTCCAGAGGCCGCGCGGCTGCAGCTCGGGCACCCGCCACGAGGGAGATGTCTCAAAGCCTTTCGACTTGCCATGAGATTGGCCTTCCGGACCAAGGCCCCAGATGGAGAGGATTTGAATGTTGTGTTCTCTTCAGCCACTGGCATGTCTGCCTTGGAGGTGCCCAGACCTTGCTCAGCTTAGTGAATTGCAAATTGTTACAGGCAAGCGCTGTACCAGCTGCGTCATAAAAAAAATCACAGTGTGTGCCCCAAATAGTTAAAACCAACCGGCTGGGCGTGGTGGCTCACGCTTGTAATCTCAGCATGCTAGGAGGCTAAGGCTGGCTCATCATTTAAGGTCAGGAGTTCGAGACCAGCCTGGCCAACATGGTGAAACCCCATCTCTACTAAAAATACAAAAATTAGGCCGGGCATAGTGGCTCACGCCTGTAATCCTAGCACTTTGGGAGGCCAAGGCAGGCGGATCACGAGGTCAGGAATTCGAGACCAGCCTGGCCAACATAGTGAAACCCCTTATTTACTAAAAATACAAAAATTAGCGGGGCATGGTGATAGGTTCCTGTAGTCCCAGCTACTGGGGAGGCTGAGGCAGGAGAATTGCTTGAACCCGGGAGGCGGAGGTTGCGGTGAGCCGAGTTCACGCCAGTTCACTCCAGCTTAGGCAACAGCAAGAATCCGTCTCAAAAAAAAATTAGCTGAGCGTGATGGTGGGTGCCTGTAAACCCAGCTACTAGGGAGTCTGAGGCAGGAGAATCGGTTGAACCCAGGAGGCAGAGGTTACAGTGAGCCGAGAGCGTGCTATTGCACTCCAGCCTGGGCGACAAGAGCAAAACTCCATCTCCAAAAAAAAAAAAAAAAAAAAAAAAACCAACCTCCTGCTCCAGATACCCATCAGGAGGGTCCACTGATAATCAAACCTAGAATATGTGGAATTGTTTTTTAGGAGATGGAGACAAAAAGCTAAATCAGTGAGCACCTACCCTGTGCCCAGTCCTACACCATGACTAGTGTAAGATACGGAGCAAGCCAGGGCTGGAGGGTGCTTATTATCTTGCTGGAGGCCTTACACAGGAAATAGTAAGGAATATTTTGCTGGGAGGTAATGCCCACATTCTGAAATCTACCCCTGGCGTTTTCTGATTCTAAATGTCTCCTTTCCGCTACGTCCGGAAAGGACCTTGCAGATCATTGATTCTAACTCCTGAATTTATAGAGAAGAAAAAACTGGAGCCCAACCAAGGGAAGGATCTTGCCAAAAGCCACACAGCAGGTGAGTGGCAAAGCTCAGACTGCCTCACCTACTGAGAAGGTTGGACCATTAGGACAGAACCACTGTGCACCCAGTGAGAGAAAATTGTATCCAGTGGTTCAGGGTGGGTATGGTTGAGGTTGAGGGTAAAGTAGAACATCTCACAGCTCCAGATATTTTCTTCCTAAGAAATGTGATGGGAGGGGTACAGACATCTCCACTGGACAGATTTTTTTTTTTTTATTCTCAGTAATAACTTTTATATTAGAAAAGCTGCTGGACACACCTGTAATCTCAGTACTTTGGGAGGCTGAGGTGGGAAGATCACTTGAACTCAGGAGTTCCAGACCAGCCTGGGCAACCTAGTGGGACCTCATCTCTATAGAAGATTGTAAAAATTAGCCAGGCATGGCAGCATGCACCTGTGGTCCCAGCTACTTGGGAGGCTGAGGTGGGGAGGATAGCTTGAGCCTGGGTGGTCAAAACTGCAGTGAGCTGTAATGGCACCACTGCACCTCAGCTGTGGTGACAAAGCAAGATCCTCTCTTTAAAAAAAAAAAGCAGGCCGGGCGCGGTGGCTCAAGCCTGTAATCCCAGCACTTTGGGAGGCCGAGACGGGCGGATCACGAGGTCAGGAGATCGAGACCATCCTGGCTAACACGGTGAAACCCCGTCTCTACTAAAAAATACAAAAAACTAGCCGGGCAAAGTGGCGGGCGCCTGTGGTCCCAGCTACTCGGGAGGCTGAGGCAGGAGAATGGCGTGAACCCGGGAGGCGGAGCTTGCAGTGAGCTGAGATCCGGCCACCGCACTCCAGCCTGGGTGACAGAGCCAGACTCAGTCTCAAAAAAAAAAAAAAAAAAAAAGCAATATACATTTGTTGCAAGACATACGTAGACATACCTATAAGTAAAGGACGGAAATAAAAGTCACCCACGCTCTCGTCAGCCAATAATTTACCACTTTTGACATTTGGTTAATGTCCTTCTAGTCTTTTTTTCCCTTACATATAAATATCAATACATATTTTTCTTTGAAAAATGTGGGGTCATTGCATAATACTGTTTGGTAATCTACCTTGAAAATAAACAATATATTGTTAATTTTCCTGTTTCAAATATTTCTACCTTATTTTAATAGCTGCATATTCTAGCATATAAATGTACTATATTTATTTAACTGGTCACATTTTGGGGAACATTTGCTTCCCATTTTTACTATTAAAATAATGCTGTGGTAAATATCCTAGCTATCCTATAGTTTGTCTTTTTTCTTTTTTCTTTTCTTGAGATGGGGTCCCTGTCTCTCCCTCAGGCTGGAGTGCAGTGGTACACATCAGCCTCCACCTCCTGGCTCAAGTGATCTTCCCACCTCAGCCTGCTGAGTAGCTGGAACTATAAGCTGGAGCCACCATGCCTGGCTAATTTTTATGTATTTTTTTGTAGAAACAGGATCCTTTTCTTTAAAAATCCATATGACTCTTCTTGATAAACAAACTCTTCATCTTTAAACACCTCTAACAGTGCTTTAGGATAAACTCCTAGAAATGAAACTGCAGCATCAACAGATATGCACATTTTTGCATCTGTGTTCATGAGGGATATTGGTTTATTTATTTATTTGTTTATTTATTAAGACAGACTTTCACTCTGTTGCCCAGCCTGGAGTACAGTGGTGCGATCTCCACCTCACTGCAATGTCCCCCTCCGGGTTCAAGCGATTCTCCTGCCTCAGCCTTCCAAGTAGCTGGGGTACAGGTGTGCACCACAATGCTTGGCTAATTTTTGTATTTTTTAGTAGAGACAGGGTTTCACCATGTAGGCCAGGCTGGTCTCGAACTCCAGACCGCAGGTGATCTGCCCACCTCAGCCTCCCAAATTGCTGGGATTGCAGGTGTGAGCCACTGCACCCAGCTGGGATATTGATTTATAATTTTCTTTTTTTGTAATATCTTCACCAAATTTTCATATCAAGGTTCAGCACTTTGGGAAGCTGAAGCTGGTGAATCACCTGAGGTTAGGAGTCCAAGACCAGCCTGGCCAACATGGTGAAACCGGTGTCTACTAAAAAAAAATACAAAATTAGCCAGGCGTGGTGGTGCATGCCTTTAATTCCAGCTACTTGGGAGGCTGAGGCAGGAAAATCACTTGAACCTGGGAGACAGAGGTTGCAATGAGCCGAGATTGCACCACGGCACTCCAGCCTAGCCAACAAGAGCGAAACTCAGTCTCAAAACAGAAATAAAAGTTGGCTGGGCACAGTGGCTCACACCTGTAATCTAGCACTTTGGGAGGCCGAGGTGGGTGGATCACTTGACCTCAGGAGTACAAGACCAGCCTGGGCAGTGAAACCTAGCCTCTACAAAAATACAAAATTAGCCAGGTGTGGTAGCATGTGCCTGTAGTACCAGCTACTTCAGGGGCTGAGGCAGGAGAATCGCTTGAACCCGGGAGGCAGAAGTTGCAGTTAGCTGAGATGGTGCCACTGCACTCCAGCCTGGGTGACAGAGTGAGACCCTGTCTCAAAAAAAAAAAAAAAAAAAAAAAAGAAAATGCAAGTTAAAGTCACAATGACAGGCTAGTATGAATGATGTGGTGTTTACAACTAATTGATCACAACCAGTTACAGATTTCTTTGTCCCTTCTCCATTCCCACTGATTCACCTGACTAGTCTTTAAAAAAAAGGTCGGGCGGGTAGGGTTCAAGCCTGTAATCCCAGCATCTCTTTGGGAGGCCGAGATGGGCGGATCACTCAGGTCAGGAGATCGAGACCATCCTGGCTAACACGGTGAAAACCCTCGCCTCTACTAAGAAAATACAAAAAAATAGCCGGCCAGGTGGCGGGCTCTGTAGTCCCAGCTACTCGGGAGGCTGAGGCTGAGAATGATGGAACTCCGGGAGGCGGAGCTTGCAGTGAGCTGAGATCCGCCACTGCACTCCAGCCTGGGTTGGCTGTGAGCCAGACCCGGCTCCCTCAAAAAAAAAAAAAAAAAACCACGATGAGATACCATTTCATACCCACTAGAATGGTTAAAATTAAAAAACTTGATGGGGCCGGGCGCCGTGGCTCAAGCCTGTAATCCCAGCACTTTGGGAGGCCGAGGCGGGTGGATCACTTAGGTCAGGAGATCGTGAGACCATCCTGGCTAACATGGTGAAACCCGCCTCTACTAAAAATACAAAAACTAGGCCGGGCGTGGTGGCGGCGCCAGAAATCCCAGCTACTCGGAGGCTGAGGCGAAGAATGGCGGAACCCGCATGGATTTTGCAGTATCGGTGATCGCTTTACCGTACTCCAGCCTGGCGACAGAGCCAGACCCGCCTCACAAAAAAAAAACATTGATGGAAGTAAGTGGTGACAAGGATGTACAGCAATTGGAACTCATACATTGCAAGTGGGGGTGTAAAATGGTATAATCAGTTAGGAAAACTGGTGATTTCTTATTAAGTTAAACATGCATCTACCATATGACGCAGCAGTTCTACTCTTTGGTAAGCAAGAAAAATGAAAATATATGTCCCCAAAAAGACTTGTACACAAATATTTATAGCAGCCTTTTTTGAATATAGTACAAAACTGGAGACAGCCCAAATATCCATCCACAGGAGGATGGAGTAACACATTATGACACATTCAAACAATGGAACACTGCTCAACACCAACAACAACAGGTCAAACTATTGATGCACTCAACAACGTGGGTGAATCTCAAAATGATAAGGAAAAGAAAAACAATATGGGCTGTATGATTCCATTTATATGAAGTTCAAAAACACAAAACTAATTTTTGGCCGGGCGCGGTGGCTCACGCCTGTAATCCCAACACTTTAGGAGGCCGAGGCGGGCTGATCACGAGGTCAGGAGATCGAGACCATCCTGGCTAACACGGTGAAACTCCGTCTCTACTAAAAATACAAAAAATTAGCCGGGCGTGGTGGCGGGCGCCTGTAGTGCCAGCCACTCAGGAGGCTGAGGTGGGAGGATCACCTGAGCCCAGGAGTTTGAAGCCAGCCTAAGCAACATAATGAGACCCCATTCTCAGTATTACTCAGCCTGCATGAGCCTTTAAAAAAAAAAAAAAAAAAAAAAAAGGCAATCAAGGAAATTTTCTAGGGTAATGGAAATGTTCTGTCTATTGTTTTGGTTGGAAGTTACACAAGTTTATACAATTGTCAAAATTCACGGAACCTTGGCGGGGCACGGTGACTCATGCCTATAATCCCAGCACTCTGGGAGGCTGAGGTGGGCAGATCACCTGAGGTCAGAAGTTCAAGACGAGCCTGGCCAACATGGTGAAACCCTGTCTTTACTGAAAATACAAAAATTAGCCAGGCGTGGTGGCGGGCGCCTGTAATCCCAGCTACTCAGGAGGCTGAGGCACGAGAATCGCTTGAACCCAGGAGGCAGAGGTTGCAGTGAGCCGAGATCACACCACTGCACCCCAGCCTGGATGACAGAGTAAGACTCCATATCAAAAAATTTAAATAAGTAAAAAACTCATGGAACCAAACATTAAAGATTTATTATATGTAAATTGGATATATGTATAGAAACAATATTATAAATTTTTAAAGAGTGTGAAGAATTTTCAGATCTTACATAATTGATTTCGCCTTGGGGTCCTTTTTCTTCCCACTCACCCCACGTGGATCATACAGGCCCTGGTTTACCTTCTGTTATCTTACTGAAATTGCAAACACACTATGTTCCTGGAGTTTGATCTCCCCTCTTGGTTGTTAACCGAGTGCTGCAAACATTTTAGTATTTAGAGGCTTTCCCTTGGCAAAGGTGTTCCCACAGCTGACAGCTGTCATACAGCTGGAGATTAAATGATAAGGAAGACAGTCTCATTAATATAAATAGGCAGATGCCTGCTGTGGTGAAAAGTACTACTGAATAGAGAGTACAGCCCAAGCAGTTTGGGAACTCCCTATTTCTGGATCTCAGCAACCCTATAGGAGAGCTCATTGTGTTTTATGAGAATGGCTGATGAAGGAGTATTGAATAACCTGTTATTGATTTCCTAGCTGCATCAGTATGATCCCTTTTTCTGATATTTCCTAAGGTATAGTTTTAAAATGTAAGATTGTCCCAAAACATTCTAGACTCTGTAAGATGATACCACTATTAGAAGTTAGCTATTAGAGGCCAGGAGCGGTGGCTCCTGCCTGTAATCCCAGTACTTTGGAAGGCCAAGGTGGGCGGATCACCTGAGGTGAGGAGTTCCAGACCAGCCTGACCAACATGGAGAAACCTGGTCTCTACTAAAAATACAAAATTAGAGGCCAGGTGTGGTGGCTCATGCCTGTAGTCCCAGCACTTTGGGAGGCCGAGGCAGGTGGATCACCTGAGGTCAGGAGTTCGAGACCAGCCTGACCAACATGGTGAAACCCTGTCTCTACTAAAAATACAAAATTAGCTGGGCATGGTGGCGCATGCCTGTAATCCCAGCTTCTCGGGAGGCTGAGGAAGGAGAATCACTTGAACCTGGGACGCGGAGGTTGCAGTGAGCCAAGATCGTGCCTTGCACTTCAGCCTGGGCAACAAGAGCGAAACTCCGTCTCAAAAAAAAAAAAAAAAAATTAGCCAGGTGTGTTGGCATATGCCTGTAATCACAGCTACTTGGGAGGCTGAGGCAGGAGAATCGCTTGAACCCGGGAGGCAGAGGTTTGCGGTGAGCCAATATCTCACCATTGCACTCTAGCCTGGGCAACAAGAGCAAAACTTCATCTCAAAAAAAAAGAAAGAAATACAAAAAAAGAAGTTAGCTATTAGAGGCTGGGCGCAGTGGTTCATGCCTGTAATCCCAGCACTTTGGGAGGCTGAGGCAGGCGGATCACCTGAGGAGTTCGAGACCAGCCTGACCAACATGGCAAAACCCCATCTCTACTAAAAATACAAAAAAAACAAACAAACAAACAAATTAGCCAGGTGTGGTGGCGAATGTCTGTAATCCCAGCTGCGTGGGAGGCTGAGGCAGGAGAATTGCTTGAACCCAGGAGGGGGAGGCTGCAGTGAGCCGAGATCATGCCACTGCACTCCAGCCTGGGCAACAGAGTGAGACTCCGTCTTAAAAAAAAAAAAGAAGAAGCAGTTAGCTATTAGAGGTTATCTATTAGAGGCTAATCTATTTATTTGGAAAGGTAAGCTTTGTGAGTTTGTAGTAACTCATTTTTTCATGGCCAAAAGTGGGAACAGTGGTTTGTCCAAGGAATTATACTTGACTTTACATTCCTTTTGTACTGTTGTTATCTCTCATTAATGTAATTAGATTTGGGATGTGTTCTGCTTACCAGCATTTATTCTATTGTTGGGATTTGGCGCCATATCCATGCCCCACTTCACTGAAGCTGCTAAGTAAAAAAATGACACTAGCTTTGCCACTTACTTCCTGTAACACTTTCTTATGTTTGTTAGCAGTCTGGTTTTATAGCCTAAAAGTCACCTCTTTTTGGAAGTTTTCCCTAACCAGTCACCCCAGATTAGGCAGATGCCTCTAGGTTAGAGTCCTGTCACCAGAGATTGGTCACACTCGATTGTAATTGTTGGACAACTATCTCATTCAATAGACTGTCAGTTTCTGGAGGGCAGAGATCTTGTCTCTATTATTCCTCTTTTAATCCCCAGTGCCTGGCATCTCAGAGACACTTGTTGAATGAATTCATGAATGACTGGCTGAATCATGAGCAATTCAGGAAAAAACACTTTATAGTCACAGGTTTTGGGTAAGACAGTAGCTCCCTTAAAACACACACACACATACACACACACACACACTCCATGGTATGCCACAGGACTACAGTCTACACTCAGTGCAAAGGGGTTCAAAATTCAGTAGGAAGGAGAAATATTGTCCCTCTTCTGTCCTTGGATAAGATATTGTGCAAGTGTGGAGTTCCCCTGGCGAAATATTCTTTTTTTTCTTTTTCTTTTTCTTTTTTTTTGAGATGGAGTTTCGCTCTTGTTGCCCAGGCTGGAGTGCAATGGCACGATCTTAGCTCACTGCAACCTCTGCTTCCCGGGTTCAAGCAATTCTCCTGCCTTAGCCTCCCGAGTAGCTGGGATTACAGGCACCCACCACCACACCCAGCTAATTTTTTATATTTCACTGTGTTAGCCAGGCTGGTCTCAAACTCCTGACCTCAGGCAATCCACCAGCCTCGGCCTCCCAAAGTGCTGGGATTACAGGTGTGAGCCACTACACCCGCCGCCCCCGCCCCCCACCCAGTGAAATATTCTAAAAGGAGAAGGAGATGGTGTGCACACTTGTGCTTTTTCCCATACTGACTTCAGTGGTGCTGAGACCAGTGTAGTACAATGATATAGTGGTTTAGAACCAGGGCTTTTAAAGCCGGGCATGGTGGCTGATGCCTGTAACCCAGCACTTTCGGAGGCAGAGGTGGGCGGATCATGATGTCGGGAGTTTGAGACCAGCCTGACCAACATGGCAAAACCCCGCCTCTACTAAAAATACAAAAAATTAGCCAGGCATGGTGGCGCGCGCCTGTAATCCCAGCTACTCGGGAGGCTGAGGCAGAAGAATCACTTGAACCCAGGAGACGGAGGTTGCAGTGAGCCAAATCGCACCACTGCACTCCAGCCTGGGTAACAGAGCGAGACGCCGTCTAAAAAAAAAAAAGAACCAGGACTTTGAAGTCAGTGGGTCAAGCCCTACTCTGCTATTTATTAGGCCATACTGTGAAGTTTGGACAAGTTACTTGACTTCTTGAAACCTGATTTTTCTCATTAGTAAAATGGAGATAATGTTAGTATATTCATAGATTGTGAGGTTAAATAACAAGTGGTGTGTATAAAGTTCGGGGTGTGAAGGAAATGCTCAATAAATATTGATTATGGCCATGATGATGATGATGATGATTTTTCTGAGAAAAGAGGGATTATAAAAGACTGGTCCTAGCCAACCTTTTGCCCATGAGGGAAATCTACAAGCTCAGTCCTTGTGAAGCTGGGGTTTCGGGTTCCCAGAGGCTTCAATCACTCCTTTTCCTGTGATCTTGTGGCTGGGATGACAGTACATCAGCAGAGGATGGATCGTTTCCTGCAGGCTCAGCCCACACTCCATGTGGCAATCTTGGGGGCTTTCTGTCTGAAAAACAAACAGTCTGGCGATTCAATCCACAGACAGTCCCCCAACCTTCCTCTATATCTTGGAGAGGAGGTGGGAAAACGAGGAACACTTGAATGAGAGGCCGTGCATATATGAGTTATCTACAAAATCTGTCATTTTTGGGGGACATTATTTGAAGGGGAGGGGAGGGGAGGGAAAAAACAGAAAACAAAGAAAGAAAAGTACTTGGAGTTTCAGAGGAGTGTGGGACTCTTAGAGATTACAAGGCCAGGAGGGTTGTCCTGGAGAAATAGAAGGAGAGTTTAAGGACAGTGAGGCAGAATGGGTGGCAGGGTAGTGTAGACAGCTGAATAACCTCCCTATTTTTGAGGACCTGGCAGTTCTCACAGCCTGTAACCTAAAAGGGACCAGCTTTTTCACACTAGGGAGACAAGGACACCGAATTCAAAATCTAATGGATTCAGCAGCGAATAAGACGTATAGTATAACCTGATATGTAGTGTTTCCAATAGTGTGTAGAGACTATATAATATAGATGATCTATGTCGCATATGCATAGAATAACATCTGTATTTGGTGGTAATCTGAGGGGAGATTATGAAGGACTTTTGCTTTCTAAGCCATACATTTCTGAAATGTCAAATGTTTTACAGTGAACATATGTTACTCCTATATGAAGAAAAAAATAAAATCTAGTTGGGCACGGTGGTTCACGTCAGTGAGCCAAGATCAAGCCAAGAAAGAGAGAAAGAAAGAGAGAGAGAGAGAGACAGAGAGGAAGGAAGGAAGGAAGGGAGGGAGGGAGGGAGGGACTGATTTAAGGCCGGGCACGGTGGCTCACGCCTGTAATCCCAGCACTTTGGGAGGCTAAGGCAGGTGGATCACTTGAGGTCAGGAGTTCCAGACCAGTCTGGCAGACATAGTGAAACCCCATCTCTACTTTAAAAAATACAAAAGTTAGCTGGGCGTGGAGGTGCATGCCTGTAATCTCAGCTACACAGGGGGCTGAGGGAGAATAATCACGTGAACCTGGGAGGTGGAGGTTACAGTGAGCTGAGATCTCACCACTGTACTCCAGCCTGGGTGACAGAGCAAGACTGTATTTCAAACAAAAGAAAATTTGGGCTGGGCTCGGTAGCTCACACCAGTAATCCCACCACTTTGGGAGGCCAAGGTGGGTGGTTCATGAGGTCAGGAGTTGGAGACCAGCCTGGCCAATATGGTGAAACCCTGTCTCTACTAAAAATGCAAAAATTAGCCAGGCGGCCAGGCATAGTGGCTCATGCCTGTAATCCCAGCATTTGGGAGGCCGAGGCAGGTGATCACAAGGTTAGGAATTCAAGACCAGCCTGGCCAAGATGGTGAAATGCCGTCTCTACTAAAAATACAAAAATTAGTTGGGCGTGGTGGCACGTGCCTGTAATCCCAGCTACACGGGGGCTGAGGCAAAGGAATCACTTCAACCTAGTAGGTGGAGGTTACAGTGAGCCGAGATCGCACCACTGTACTCCAGCCTGGGCGACAGAGGAAGACTCTGTTTAAAAAACAAAAAAAAAGAAAATTTAGGCCGGACTCAGTGGCTCATGCCTGTAATCCCAGCACTTTGATGGGCCGAGGAGGGCGGATCACGAGGTCAGGAGATCGAGACCATCCAGGCTAACATGGTGAAACCCTGTCTCTACTAAAAATACAAAAA